>NW_027476094.1:820000-830000 GCF_051020955.1 Megalopta genalis
CAACAAGAACAACAAGAACAACAAGGACAACTAGAACAACAACAAGAAGAACAACAAGAACAACAAGAACAACAAGAACAACAAGAACAACAAGAACAACAAGAACAACAAGCACAACAAGAACAACAAGAACAACAAGAACAACAAGAACAACAAGAACAACAAGAACAACGAAAACAACGAGAAACAACGAGGACAACGAGATCAAAGAGAACAACAAGAACAACAAGAACAACAAGAAGAACAACAAGAACAACAAGAAGAACAACAAGAACAACAAGAACAACAAGAACAACAAGAAGAACAAGAAGAACAAGAACAACAAGAACAACAAGAAAAACAAGAACAACAAGAACAACAAGAACAACAAGAACAACGAGAACAACGAGAACAACGAGAACAACGAGAACAACGAGAACAACGAGAACAACGAGAACAACGAGAACAACGAGAACAACGAGAACAACGAGAACAACGAGAACAACGAGAACAACGAGAAACAACGAGGACAACGAGATCAAAGAGAACAACAAGAATAACAAGAACAACAAGAACAACAACAAGAACAACAAGAACAACAAGAACAACAACAAGAACAACAAGAACAGAAAGAACAACAAGGACAACAAGAACAAGAACAGCAAGAACAACAACAACAAGAACAACAAGAACAACAAGAACAACAAGAGCAACAAGAGCAACAAGCGCAACAAGAACAACAAGAACAAGAACAAGAACAACAAGAACAGAAAGAACAACAAGGACAACAAGAACAAGAACAGCAAGAACAACAACAAGAAGAACAACAAGAACAACAAGAGCAACAAGAGCAACAAGAGCAACAAGAGCAACAAGAACAACAAGAACAACAACAACATTAACAACAAGAACATCAACAACCAGAGCAACAAGAGCAACAAGAGCAACAAGAGCAACAAGAGCAACAAGAGCAACAAGAGCAACAAGAACAACAAGAACAACAAGCACAACAAGAACAACAAGAACAACAAGAGCAACAAGAGCAACAAGAACGACAAGAACAACAGGAACAACAACAACAACAACAAGAACAACCACAACAACAAGAACAATAAGAACAACAAGAACAACAAGAACAACGAGAACAACGAGAACAACGAGAACAACGAGAACAACGAGAACAACGAGAACAACGAGAACAACGAGGACAACGAGAACAACGAGAACAACAAGAACAACCAGAACAACAACAACAAGAACAACTAGAACAATAACAAGAACAACAACAACAACAACAACAAAAACAACAAGAACAACAAGAGCAACAAGAAGAACAAGAACAACAAGAACAACAAGAACAACAAGAACAACAAGAGCAACAAGAGCAACAAGAACAACAAGAACAACAAGACCAACCGGAACAACAAGAACAACAAGAACAACCAGACCAACAACAACAAGAACAACTAGAACAACAACAAGAACAACAACAACAACAAGAACAACAAAAACAACAAGAACAACAAGAGCAACAAGAACAACAAGACCAACAAGAACAACAAGAACTACAAGAACAACAAGAGTAACAAGAACAACAAGAACAACAAGAACAACAAGAACAAGAACAACAAGAACAACAAGAACAACAAGAACAACAAGAACAACAAGAAGAACAAGAAGAACGAGAACAACAAGAACAACAAGAAAAACAAGAACAACAAGAACAACAAGAACAACAAGAACAACAAGAACAACAAGAACAACGAGAACAACGAGAACAACGAGAACAACGAGAACAACGAGAACAACGAGAACAACGAGAACAACGAGAACAACGAGAACAACGAGAACAACGAGAAACAACGAGGACAACGAGATCAAAGAGATCAACAAGAATAACAAGAACAACAAGAACAACAACAAGAACAACAAGAACAACAAGAACAACAACAAGAACAACAAGAACAGAAAGAACAACAAGGACAACAAGAACAAGAACAGCAAGAACAACAACAACAAGAACAACAAGAACAACAAGAACAACAAGAGCAACAAGAGCAACAAGCGCAACAAGAACAACAAGAACAAGAACAAGAACAACAAGAACAGAAAGAACAACAAGGACAACAAGAACAAGAACAGCAAGAACAACAACAAGAAGAACAACAAGAACAACAAGAGCAACAAGAGCAACAAGAGCAACAAGAGCAACAAGAACAACAAGAACAACAACAACATTAACAACAAGAACATCAACAACCAGAGCAACAAGAGCAACAAGAGCAACAAGAGCAACAAGAGCAACAAGAGCAACAAGAGCAACAAGAGCAACAAGAACATCAAGAACAACAAGCACAACAAGAACAACAAGAACAACAAGAGCAACAAGAGCAACAGGAACGACAAGAACAACAGGAACAACAAGAACAACAACAACAAGAACAACAAGAACAACAAGAACAACAAGAACAACAAGAACAACAAGAACAACGAGAACAACGAGAACAACGAGAACAACGAGAACAACGAGAACAACGAGAACAACGAGGACAACGAGAACAACGAGAACAACGAGAACAACGAGGACAACGAGAACAACGAGAACAACGAGAACAACAAGAACAACCAGAACAACAACAACAAGAACAACTAGAACAATAACAAGAACAACAACAACAACAACAACAACAAAAACAACAAGAACAACAAGAGCAGCAAGAAGAACAAGAACAACAAGAACAACAAGAACAACAAGAACAACAAGAACAACAAGAACAACAAGAACAACAAGAGCAACAAGAACAACAAGAACAACAAGACCAACCGGAACAACAAGAACAACAAGAACAACCAGTACAACAACAACAAGAACAACTAGAACAACAACAAGAACAACAACAACAACAAGAACTACAAAAACAACAAGAACAACAAGAGCAACAAGAACAACAAGAACAACAAGAACAACAAGAACAACAAGAACAACAAGAACAACAAGATCAACAAGAACAACAAGAACAACAAGAACAACAAGCACAACAAGAACAACAAGAACAACAAGAACAACAAGAACAACAAGAACAACAAGAACAACGAGAACAACGAGAAACAACGAGAACAACGAGAAACAACGAGGACAACGAGATCAAAGAGAACAACAAGAATAACAAGAACAACCAGAACAGCAAGAAGAACAACAAGAACAACAAGAACAACAAGAACAACAAGAACAACAAGATCAACAAAAACAACAAGAACAACAAGAACAACAAGAACAACAAGAACAACAATAACAACAAGAACAACGAGAACAACAAGAACAACAAGAAGAACAACAAGAACAACAAGAAGAACAACAAGAACAACAAGAACAACAAGAACAACAAGAACAACAAGAAGAACAAGAAGAACGAGAACAACAAGAACAACAAGAAAAACAAGAACAACAAGAACAACAAGAACAACAAGAACAACAAGAACAACGAGAACAACGAGAACAACGAGAACAACGAGAACAACGAGAACAACGAGAACAACGAGAACAACGAGAACAACGAGAACAACGAGAACAACGAGAAACAACGAGGACAACGAGATCAAAGAGAACAACAAGAATAACAAGAACAACAAGAACAACAACAAGAACAACAAGAACAACAAGAACAACAACAAGAACAACAAGAACAGAAAGAACAACAAGGACAACAAGAACAAGAACAGCAAGAACAACAACAACAAGAACAACAAGAACAACAAGAACAACAAGAGCAACAAGAGCAACAAGCGCAACAAGAACAACAAGAACAAGAACAAGAACAACAAGAACAGAAAGAACAACAAGGACAACAAGAACAAGAACAGCAAGAACAACAACAAGAAGAACAACAAGAACAACAAGAGCAACAAGAGCAACAAGAGCAACAAGAGCAACAAGAACAACAAGAACAACAACAACATTAACAACAAGAACATCAACAACCAGAGCAACAAGAGCAACAAGAGCAACAAGAGCAACAAGAGCAACAAGAGCAACAAGAGCAACAAGAGCAACAAGAACATCAAGAACAACAAGCACAACAAGAACAACAAGAACAACAAGAGCAACAAGAGCAACAGGAACGACAAGAACAACAGGAACAACAAGAACAACAACAACAAGAACAACAAGAACAACAAGAACAACAAGAACAACAAGAACAACAAGAACAACGAGAACAACGAGAACAACGAGAACAACGAGAACAACGAGAACAACGAGAACAACGAGGACAACGAGAACAACGAGAACAACGAGAACAACGAGGACAACGAGAACAACGAGAACAACGAGAACAACAAGAACAACCAGAACAACAACAACAAGAACAACTAGAACAATAACAAGAACAACAACAACAACAACAACAACAAAAACAACAAGAACAACAAGAGCAGCAAGAAGAACAAGAACAACAAGAACAACAAGAACAACAAGAACAACAAGAACAACAAGAACAACAAGAACAACAAGAGCAACAAGAACAACAAGAACAACAAGACCAACCGGAACAACAAGAACAACAAGAACAACCAGTACAACAACAACAAGAACAACTAGAACAACAACAAGAACAACAACAACAACAAGAACTACAAAAACAACAAGAACAACAAGAGCAACAAGAACAACAAGAACAACAAGAACAACAAGAACAACAAGAACAACAAGAACAACAAGATCAACAAGAACAACAAGAACAACAAGAACAACAAGAACAACAAGAAGAACAACAAGAACAACAAGAAGAACAACAAGAACAACAAGAACAAGAACAACGAGAACAACAACAACAACAACACCAACAACAACAACAACAAGAATAACAAGAACAACAAGAACAACAAGAACAACCAGAACAACGAGAACAACGAGAACAACGAGAACAACGAGAACAACGAGAACAACGAGAACAACGAGAACAACGAGAGCAACGAGAACAACGAGAACAACGAGAGCAACGAGAACAACGAGAACAACGAGAACAACGAGAACAACGAGATCAACGAGATCAACGAGAACAACGAGAACAACGAGAACAACGAGAACAACAAGAACAACGAGAACAACAAGAACAACAAGAACAACAAGAACAAGAACAGCAAGAACAACATGAACAACAACAACAAGAACAACAGGAACAACAACAACAAGAGCAACGAGAACAACAACAACAACAACAACAACAAGAACAACAAGAACAACAAGAACAACCAGAACAACGAGAACAACGAGAACAACGAGAACAACGAGAACAACGAGAACAACGAGAACAACGAGAACAACGAGAGCAAGGAGAACAACGAGAACAACGAGAACAACGAGAACAACGAGAACAACGAGATCAACGAGATCAACGAGATCAACGAGATCAACGAGAACAACGAGGACAACGAGAACAACGAGAACAACGAGAACAACAAGAACAACGAGAACAACAAGAACAACAAGAACAACAACAAGAACAACAAGAACAACAAGAACAACAACAAGAACAACAAGAACAGAAAGAACAACAAGGAAAACAAGAACAAGAACAGCAAGAACAACAACAACAAGAACAACAAGAACAACAAGAACAACAAGAACAACAAGAACAACAACAGCAACAAGAGCAACAAGAGCAACAAGAGCAACAAGAGCAACAAGAACAACAAGATCTACAAGAACAACAAGCACAACAAGAACAACAATGACAACAACAACAAGAACAACAAGGACAGCAACAACAACAACAACAAGAACAACGTGAACAGTAAGAACAACAAGAACAACTAGAACAACAAGAACAACAAGAACAACAAGAGCAACAAGAACAACAAGAACAACAAGAACAATAAGAACAACAAGAACAACAAGAACAACAAGAGCAACAAGAACAACGAGAACAACAAGAACAACCGGAACAACAAGAACGACAAGAAAAACCAGATCAACAACAACAAGAACAACTAGAACAAGAACAAGAAGAACAACAAGAACAACAACAACCAGAACATCAAGAACTACAACAGCAACGAGAGCAACAAGAACAACAAGATCAACAAGAACAACAAGAACAACAAGAACAAGTACAACAAGAACAACAACAACAAGAACAACAACAACAAGAACAGCAAGAACAACAACAACATTAACAACAAGAACATCAACAACCAGAGCAACAAGAGCAACAAGAGCAACAAGAGCAACAAGAACAACAAGAACAACAAGCACAACAAGAACAACAAGAACAACAAGAGTAACAAGAGCAACAAGAACGACAAGAACAACAGGAACAACAACAACAACAACAACAAGAACAACAACAACAACAAGAACAATAAGAACAACAAGAACAACAAGAACAACGAGAACAACGAGAACAACGAGAACAACGAGAACAACGAGAACAACGAGGACAACGAGAACAACGAGGACAACGAGAACAACGAGAACAACAAGAACAACCGGAACAACAACAACAAGAACAACTAGAACAATAACAAGAACAACAACAACAACAACAACAAAAACAACAAGAACAACAAGAGCAACAAGAAGAACAAGAACAACAAGAACAACAAGAACAACAAGAACAACAAGAGCAACAAGAGCAACAAGAACAACAAGAACAACAAGACCAACCGGAACAACAAGAACAACAAGAACAACCAGACCAACAACAACAAGAACAACTAGAACAACAACAAGAACAACAACAACAAGAAGAACAACAAAAACAACAAGAACAACAAGAGCAACAAGAACAACAAGACCAACAAGAACTACAAGAACAACAAGAGTAACAAGAACAACAAGAACAACAAGAACAACAAGAACAACAAGAACAACAAGAACAAGAACAGCAAGAAAAACAACAACAACAACAACAACAAAAATAAGAACAACAACAACAACAAGAACAACAACATGAACAATCGGAACAACAAGAAGAACAAGAACAACCAGAACAACAACAACAAGAACAACTAGAACAACAACAACAAGAACAACTAGAACAACAACAAAAAGAACAACAAGAACAACTAGAACAACAAGAACAACATGAACAACAAGAACAACAAGAACAACAAGAACAACAAGAACAACAAGAACAACAAGAACAACAAGAACAACGAGAACAACGAGAACAACGAGAACAAGAAGAACAACAAGAACACCATGAACAACAAGAACAACAAGAACAACAAGAACAACAAGGACAACTAGAACAACAACAAGAAGAACAACAAGAACAACAAGAACAACAAGAACAACAAGAACAACAAGAACAACAAGAACAACAAGCACAACAAGAACAACAAGAACAACAAGAACAACAAGAACAACAAGAACAACAAGAACAACGAAAACAACGAGAAACAACGAGGACAACGAGATCAAAGAGAACAACAAGAACAACAAGAACAACAAGAAGAACAACAAGAACAACAAGAAGAACAACAAGAACAACAAGAACAACAAGAACAACAAGAAGAACAAGAAGAACAAGAACAACAAGAACAACAAGAAAAACAAGAACAACAAGAACAACAAGAACAACAAGAACAACGAGAACAACGAGAACAACGAGAACAACGAGAACAACGAGAACAACGAGAACAACGAGAACAACGAGAACAACGAGAACAACGAGAACAACGAGAACAACGAGAACAACGAGAACAACGAGAAACAACGAGGACAACGAGATCAAAGAGAACAACAAGAATAACAAGAACAACAAGAACAACAACAAGAACAACAAGAACAACAAGAACAACAACAAGAACAACAAGAACAGAAAGAACAACAAGGACAACAAGAACAAGAACAGCAAGAACAACAACAACAAGAACAACAAGAACAACAAGAACAACAAGAGCAACAAGAGCAACAAGCGCAACAAGAACAACAAGAACAAGAACAAGAACAACAAGAACAGAAAGAACAACAAGGACAACAAGAACAAGAACAGCAAGAACAACAACAAGAAGAACAACAAGAACAACAAGAGCAACAAGAGCAACAAGAGCAACAAGAGCAACAAGAACAACAAGAACAACAACAACATTAACAACAAGAACATCAACAACCAGAGCAACAAGAGCAACAAGAGCAACAAGAGCAACAAGAGCAACAAGAGCAACAAGAGCAACAAGAACAACAAGAACAACAAGCACAACAAGAACAACAAGAACAACAAGAGCAACAAGAGCAACAAGAACGACAAGAACAACAGGAACAACAACAACAACAACAAGAACAACCACAACAACAAGAACAATAAGAACAACAAGAACAACAAGAACAACGAGAACAACGAGAACAACGAGAACAACGAGAACAACGAGAACAACGAGAACAACGAGAACAACGAGGACAACGAGAACAACGAGAACAACAAGAACAACCAGAACAACAACAACAAGAACAACTAGAACAATAACAAGAACAACAACAACAACAACAACAAAAACAACAAGAACAACAAGAGCAACAAGAAGAACAAGAACAACAAGAACAACAAGAACAACAAGAACAACAAGAGCAACAAGAGCAACAAGAACAACAAGAACAACAAGACCAACCGGAACAACAAGAACAACAAGAACAACCAGACCAACAACAACAAGAACAACTAGAACAACAACAAGAACAACAACAACAACAAGAACAACAAAAACAACAAGAACAACAAGAGCAACAAGAACAACAAGACCAACAAGAACAACAAGAACTACAAGAACAACAAGAGTAACAAGAACAACAAGAACAACAAGAACAACAAGAACAAGAACAACAAGAACAACAAGAACAACAAGAACAACAAGAACAACAAGAAGAACAAGAAGAACGAGAACAACAAGAACAACAAGAAAAACAAGAACAACAAGAACAACAAGAACAACAAGAACAACAAGAACAACAAGAACAACGAGAACAACGAGAACAACGAGAACAACGAGAACAACGAGAACAACGAGAACAACGAGAACAACGAGAACAACGAGAACAACGAGAACAACGAGAAACAACGAGGACAACGAGATCAAAGAGATCAACAAGAATAACAAGAACAACAAGAACAACAACAAGAACAACAAGAACAACAAGAACAACAACAAGAACAACAAGAACAGAAAGAACAACAAGGACAACAAGAACAAGAACAGCAAGAACAACAACAACAAGAACAACAAGAACAACAAGAACAACAAGAGCAACAAGAGCAACAAGCGCAACAAGAACAACAAGAACAAGAACAAGAACAACAAGAACAGAAAGAACAACAAGGACAACAAGAACAAGAACAGCAAGAACAACAACAAGAAGAACAACAAGAACAACAAGAGCAACAAGAGCAACAAGAGCAACAAGAGCAACAAGAACAACAAGAACAACAACAACATTAACAACAAGAACATCAACAACCAGAGCAACAAGAGCAACAAGAGCAACAAGAGCAACAAGAGCAACAAGAGCAACAAGAGCAACAAGAGCAACAAGAACATCAAGAACAACAAGCACAACAAGAACAACAAGAACAACAAGAGCAACAAGAGCAACAGGAACGACAAGAACAACAGGAACAACAAGAACAACAACAACAAGAACAACAAGAACAACAAGAACAACAAGAACAACAAGAACAACAAGAACAACGAGAACAACGAGAACAACGAGAACAACGAGAACAACGAGAACAACGAGAACAACGAGGACAACGAGAACAACGAGAACAACGAGAACAACGAGGACAACGAGAACAACGAGAACAACGAGAACAACAAGAACAACCAGAACAACAACAACAAGAACAACTAGAACAATAACAAGAACAACAACAACAACAACAACAACAAAAACAACAAGAACAACAAGAGCAGCAAGAAGAACAAGAACAACAAGAACAACAAGAACAACAAGAACAACAAGAACAACAAGAACAACAAGAACAACAAGAGCAACAAGAACAACAAGAACAACAAGACCAACCGG
>NW_027476094.1:835000-842500 GCF_051020955.1 Megalopta genalis
GCCCAACAAGAGCAAAAAGAGCAACAAGAGCAACAAGAGCAACAAGAGCAACAAGAGCAACAAGAGCAACAAGATCAACAAGAGCAACAAAAGCAATAAGAGCAACAAGAACAACAAGAACAACAAGAACAACAAGAACAACAAGAACAACAAGAACAACAAGAACAACAAGAACAACAAGAACAACAAGAACAACAAGAACAACAAGAACAACAAGAACAACAAGAAGAACAAGAAGAACAAGAACAACAAGAACAACAAGAACAACAAGAACAACAAGAACAACAAGAACAACAAGAACAACAAGAACAACAAGAACAACAAGATCAACAAGAACAACAAGCACAACAAGAACAACAATGACAACAACAACAAGAACAACAAGGACAACAACAACAACAACAAGAACAACATGAACAGTAAGAACAACAAGAACAACAAGGGGAACAAGAACAACAAGAACAACAAGAACAACAAGAACAACAAGGACAACAACAACAATAACAACAAGAACAACAAGAACAACAAGAACAACAAGAACAACCGGAACAACAAGAACAACAAGAACAACCAGAACAACAACAACAAGGACAACTAGGACAACAACAAGAAGAACAACAAGAACAACATGATCAACAAGAACAACAAGAACAACATGAACAACAAGAACAACAAAAACAACAAGAACAACAAGAACAACAAGAACAACAAGAGCAACAAGAACAACAAGAACAACAAGAACAACAAGAACAACAAGAACAACAAGAACAACAAGAACAACAAGAACAACCAGAACAACGAGAACAACGAGAACAACGAGAACAACGAGAACAACGAGAACAACGAGAACAACGAGAAACAACGAGGACAACGAGATCAAAGAGAACAACAAGAATAACAAGAACAACCAGAACAGCAAGAAGAACAACAAGAACAACAAGAACAACAAGAACAACAAGAACAACAAGAACAACAAGAACAACAAGAACAACAAGAACAACAAGAACAACAAGAAAAACAAGAACAACAAGAACAACAAGAACAACAAGAAGAACAACAAGAACAACAAGAACAACAAGAAGAACAACAAGAACAACAAGAAGAACAACAACAACAAGAACAACAAGAACAACAAGAAGAACAAGAAGAACAACAACAACAAGAACAACAAGAACAACAAGAACAACCAGAACAACGAGAACAACGAGAACAACGAGAACAACGAGAACAACGAGAACAACGAGAGCAACGAGAACAACGAGAACAACGAGAACAACGAGAACAACGAGAACAACGAGAACAACGAGATCAACGAGAACAACGAGAACAACGAGAACAACAAGAACAACGAGAACAACAAGAACAACAAGAACAACAAGAACAACAACAAGAACAACAAGAACAACAAGAACAACAACAAGAACAACAAGAACAGAAAGAACAACAAGGACAACAAGAACAAGAACAGCAAGAACAACAACAACAAGAACAACAAGAACAACAAGAACAACAAGAGCAACAAGAGCAACAAGCGCAACAAGAACAACAAGAACAAGAACAAGAACAACAAGAACAGAAAGAACAACAAGGACAACAAGAACAAGAACAGCAAGAACAACAACAAGAAGAACAACAAGAACAACAAGAGCAACAAGAGCAACAAGAGCAACAAGAGCAACAAGAACAACAAGAACAACGACAACATTAACAACAAGAACATCAACAACCAGAGCAACAAGAGCAACAATAGCAACAAGAGCAACAAGAGCAACAAGAACAACAAGAACAACAAGCCCAACAAGAACAACAAGAACAACAAGAGCAACAAGAGCAACATGAACGACAAGAACAACAGGAACAACAAGAACAACAACAACAAGAACAACAACAACAACAAGAACAACAAGAACAACAAGAACAACAAGAACAACAAGAACAACGAGAACAACGAGAACAACGAGAACAACGAGAACAACGAGAACAACGAGAACAACGAGAACAACGAGGACAACGAGAACAACGAGAACAACGAGAACAACGAGGACAACGAGAACAACGAGAACAACAAGAACAACCAGAACAACAACAACAAGAACAACTAGAACAATAACAAGAACAACAACAACAACAACAACAACAAAAACAACAAGAACAACAAGAGCAGCAAGAAGAACAAGAACAACAAGAACAACAAGAACAACAAGAACAACAAGAGCAACAAAAATAACAAGAACAACAACAACAAGAACAGCAAGAACAACAACAACATTAACAACAAGAACATCAACAACCAGAGCAACAAGAGCAACAAGAGCAACAAGAGCAACAAGAACAACAAGAACAACAAGCACAACAAGAACAACAAGAACAACAAGAGCAACAAGAGCAACAAGAACGACAAGAACAACAACAACAACAACAACAACAACAACAACAACAACAACAACAACAACAACAAGAACAATAAGAACAACAAGAACAACAAGAACAACGAGAACAACGAGAACAACGAGAACAACGAGAACAACGAGAACAACGAGAACAACGAGAACAACGAGAACAACGAGAACAACGAGAACAACGAGGACGACGAGAACAACGAGAACAACGAGAACAACAAGAACAACCAGAACAACAACAACTAGAACAATAACAAGAACAACAACAACAACAACAACAAAAACAACAAGAACAACAAGAGCAACAAGAAGAACAAGAACAACAAGAACAACAAGAACAACAAGAACAACAAGAACAACAAGAGCAACAAGAGCAACAAGAACAACAAGAACAACAAGACCAACCGGAACAACAAGAACAACAAGAACAACCAGACCAACAACAACAAGAACAACTAGAACAACAACAAGAACAACAACAACAACAAGAACAACAAAAACAACAAGAACAACAAGAGCAACAAGAACAACAAGACCAACAAGAACAACAAGAACTACAAGAACAACAAGAGTAACAAGAACAACAAGAACAACAAGAACAACAAGAACAACAAGAACAAGAACAGCAAGAAAAACAACAACAACAACAACAACAAAAATAAGAACAACAACAACAACAAGAACAACAACATGAACAATCGGAACAACAAGAAGAACAAGAACAACCAGAACAACAACAACAAGAACAACTAGAACAACAACAACAAGAACAACTAGAACAACAACAAAAAGAACAACAAGAACAACTAGAACAACAAGAACAACATGAACAACAAGAGTAACAAGGACAACAAGAACAACAAGAACAACAAGAACAACAAGAACAACAAGAACAACGAGAACAACGAGAACAACGAGAACAACGAGAACAACGAGAACAACGAGAACAACGAGAACAACGAGAACAACAAGAATTACAAGAACAACAAGAACAACCAGAACAGCAAGAAGAACAACAAGAACAACAACAACAAGGACAACTAGAACAACAACAAGAAGAACAACAAGAACAACAAGAACAACAAGAACAACAAGAACAACAAGAACAACAAGAACAACGAGAACAACGAGAACAACGAGAACAACGAGAACAACGAGGACAACGAGAACAACGAGAACAACAAGAACAACCAGAACAACAACAACAAGAACAACTAGAACAATAACAAGAACAACAACAACAACAACAACAAAAACAACAAGAACAACAAGAGCAACAAGAAGAACAAGAACAACAAGAACAACAAGAACAACAAGAACAACAAGAGCAACAAGAGCAACAAGAACAACAAGAACAACAAGACCAACCGGAACAACAAGAACAACAAGAACAACCAGACCAACAACAACAAGAACAACTAGAACAACAACAAGAACAACAACAACAACAAGAACAACAAAAACAACAAGAACAACAAGAGCAACAAGAACAACAAGACCAACAAGAACAACAAGAACTACAAGAACAACAAGAGTAACAAGAACAACAAGAACAACAAGAACAACAAGAACAACAAGAACAAGAACAGCAAGAAAAACAACAACAACAACAACAACAAAAATAAGAACAACAACAACAACAAGAACAACAACATGAACAATCGGAACAACAAGAAGAACAAGAACAACCAGAACAACAACAACAAGAACAACTAGAACAACAACAAAAAGAACAACAAGAACAACTAGAACAACAAGAACAACATGAACAACAAGAACAACAAGAACAACAAGAACAACAAGAACAACAAGAACAACAAGAACAACAAGAACAACGAGAACAACGAGAACAACGAGAACAAGAAGAACAACAAGAACACCATGAACAACAAGAACAACAAGAACAACAAGAACAACAAGGACAACTAGAACAACAACAAGAAGAACAACAAGAACAACAAGAACAACAAGAACAACAAGAACAACAAGAACAACAAGAACAACAAGAACAACAAGCACAACAAGAACAACAAGAACAACAAGAACAACAAGAACAACAAGAACAACAAGAACAACGAGAACAACGAGAAACAACGAGGACAACGAGATCAAAGAGAACAACAAGAATAACAAGAACAACCAGAACAGCAAGAAGAACAACAAGAACAACAAGAACAACAAGAACAACAAGAACAACAAGAACAACAAGAACAACAAGAACAACAAGAACAACAAGATCAACAAAAACAACAAGAACAACAAGAACAACAAGAACAACAATAACAACAAGAACAACAAGAACAACAAGAACAACAAGAAGAACAACAAGAACAACAAGAAGAGCAACAAGAACAACAAGAACAACAAGAACAACAAGAACAACAAGAAGAACAAGAAGAACAAGAACAACAAGAACAACAAGAAAAACAAGAACAACAAGAACAACAAGAACAACAAGAACAACAAGAACAACAAGAACAACGAGAACAACGAGAACAACGAGAACAACGAGAACAACGAGAACAACGAGAACAACGAGAACAACGAGAACAACGAGAAACAACGAGGACAACGAGATCAAAGAGAACAACAAGAATAACAAGAACAACAAGAACAACAACAAGAACAACAAGAACAACAAGAACAACAAGATCAACAACAAGAACAACAAGAACAGAAAGAACAACAAGGACAACAAGAACAAGAACAGCAAGAACAACAACAACAAGAACAACAAGAACAACAAGAACAACAAGAGCAACAAGAGCAACAAGCGCAACAAGAACAACAAGAACAAGAACAAGAACAACAAGAACAGAAAGAACAACAAGGACAACAAGAACAAGAACAGCAAGAACAACAACAAGAAGAACAACAAGAACAACAAGAGCAACAAGAGCAACAAGAGCAACAAGAGCAACAAGAGCAACAAGAACAACAAGAACAACAACAACATTAACAACAAGAACATCAACAACCAGAGCAACAAGAGCAACAAGAGCAACAAGAGCAACAAGAGCAACAAGAGCAACAAGAGCAACAAGAACAACAAGAACAACAAGCACAACAAGAACAACAAGAACAACAAGAGCAACAAGAGCAACAAGAACGACAAGAACAACAGGAACAACAACAACAACAACAAGAACAACAACAACAACAAGAACAATAAGAACAACAAGAACAACAAGAACAACGAGAACAACGAGAACAACGAGAACAACGAGAACAACGAGAACAACGAGAACAACGAGAACAACGAGGACAACGAGAACAACGAGAACAACAAGAACAACCAGAACAACAACAACAAGAACAACTAGAACAATAACAAGAACAACAACAACAACAACAACAAAAACAACAAGAACAACAAGAGCAACAAGAAGAACAAGAACAACAAGAACAACAAGAACAACAAGAACAACAAGAGCAACAAGAGCAACAAGAACAACAAGAACAACAAGACCAACCGGTACAACAAGAACAACAAGAACAACCAGACCAACAACAACAAGAACAACTAGAACAACAACAAGAACAACAACAACAACAAGAACAACAAAAACAACAAGAACAACAAGAGCAACAAGAACAACAAGACCAACAAGAACAACAAGAACTACAAGAACAACAAGAGTAACAAGAACAACAAGAACAACAAGAACAAGAACAGCAAGAAAAACAACAACAACAACAACAACAAAAATAAGAACAACAACAACAACAAGAACAACAACATGAACAATCGGAACAACAAGAAGAACAAGAACAACCAGAACAACAACAACAAGAACAACTAGAACAACAACAACAAGAACAACTAGAACAACAACAAAAAGAACAACAAGAACAACTAGAACAACAAGAACAACATGAACAACAAGAACAACAAGAACAACAAGAACAACAAGAACAACAAGAACAACAAGAAGAACAAGAAGAACAAGAAGAACAAGAACAACAAGAAAAACAAGAACAACAAGAACAACAAGAACAACAAGAACAACAAGAACAACAAGAACAACAAGAACAACGAGAACAACGAGAACAACGAGAACAACGAGAACAACGAGAACAACGAGAACAACGAGAACAACGAGAACAACGAGAACAACGAGAACAACGAGAAACAACGAGGACAACGAGATCAAAGAGAACAACAAGAATAACAAGAACAACAAGAACAACAACAAGAACAACAAGAACAACAACAAGAACAACAAGAACAGAAAGAACAACAAGGACAACAAGAACAAGAACAGCAAGAACAACAACAACAAGAACAACAAGAACAACAAGAACAACAAGGACAACTAGAACAACAACAAGAAGAACAACAAGAACAACAAGAACAACAAGAACAACAAGAACAACAAGAACAACAAGAACAACAAGAACAACAAGCACAACAAGAACAACAAGAACAACAAGAACAACAAGAACAACAAGAACAACAAGAACAACGAGAACAACGAGAAACAACGAGGACAACGAGATCAAAGAGAACAACAAGAATAACAAGAACAACCAGAACAGCAAGAAGAACAACAAGAACAACAAGAACAACAAGAACAACAAGAACAACAAGAACAACAAGAACAACAAGAACAACAAGAACAACAAGATCAACAAAAACAACAAGAACAACAAGAACAACAAGAACAACAAGAACAACAATAACAACAAGAACAACAAGAACAACAAGAACAACAAGAAGAACAACAAGAACAACAAGAAGAGCAACAAGAACAACAAGAACAACAAGAACAACAAGAACAACAAGAAGAACAAGAAGAACAAGAACAACAAGAACAACAAGAAAAACAAGAACAACAAGAACAACAAGAACAACAAGAACAACAAGAACAACAAGAACAACGAGAACAACGAGAACAACGAGAACAACGAGAACAACGAGAACAACGAGAACAACGAGAACAACGAGAACAACGAGAACAACGAGAAACAACGAGGACAACGAGATCAAAGAGAACAACAAGAATAACAAGAACAACAAGAACAACAACAAGAACAACAAGAACAACAAGAACAACAAGATCAACAACAAGAACAACAAGAACAGAAAGAACAACAAGGA
>NW_027476094.1:847500-850000 GCF_051020955.1 Megalopta genalis
GAACAACAAGAACAACAAGAACAACCAGAACAACAAGAACAACAAGAACAACAAGAACAACAAGAACAACAAGAACAACAAGATCAACAAGAACAACAAGAACAACAAGAACAGAAAGAACAACAAGAACAACAAGAAGAACAAGAACAACAAGAACAACAAGAACAACAAGAACAACAAGAACAACAAGAACAACAAGATCAACAAGAACAACAAGAACAACAAGATCAACAAGAACAACAAGCACAACAAGAACAACAAGGACAACAACAACAACAACAAGAACAACATGAACAGTAAGAACAACAAGAACAACAAGGGGAACAAGAACAACAAGAACAACAAGAACAACAAGAACAACAAGAACAACAAGAACAACAAGGACAACAACAACAATAACAACAAGAACAACAAGAACAACAAGAACAACAAGAACAACCGGAACAACAAGAACAACAAGAACAACCAGAACAACAACAACAAGGACAACTAGGACAACAACAAGAAGAACAACAAGAACAACATGAACAACAAGAACAACAAGAACAACAAGAAGAACAAGAAGAACAAGAACAACAAGAACAACAAGAACAACAAGAACAACAAGAACAACAAGAACAACAAGAACAACAAGAACAACAAGATCAACAAGAACAACAAGCACAACAAGAACAACAATGACAACAACAACAAGAACAACAAGGACAACAACAACAACAACAAGAACAACATGAACAGTAAGAACAACAAGAACAACAAGGGGAACAAGAACAACAAGAACAACAAGAACAACAAGAACAACAAGAACAACAAGGACAACAACAACAATAACAACAAGAACAACAAGAACAACAAGAACAACAAGAACAACCGGAACAACAAGAACAACAAGAACAACCAGAACAACAACAACAAGGACAACTAGGACAACAACAAGAAGAACAACAAGAACAACATGAACAACAAGAACAACAAGAACAACATGAACAACAAGAACAACAAAAACAACAAGAACAACAAGAACAACAAGAACAACAAGAACAACAAGAACAACAAGAACAACAAGAACAACAAGAACAACAAGAACAACAAGAAAAACAAGAACAACAAGAACAACCAGAACAACGAGAACAACGAGAACAACGAGAACAACGAGAACAACGAGAACAACGAGAACAACGAGAACAACGAGATCAACGAGATCAACGAGAACAACGAGAACAACGAGAACAACGAGAACAACAAGAACAACGAGAACAACAAGAACAACAAGAACAACAAGAACAAGAACAGCAAGAACAACATGAACAACAACAACAAGAACAACAGGAACAACAACAACAAGAGCAACGAGAACAACAACAACAACAACAACAACAACAACAACAACAAGAACAACAAGAACAACAAGAACAACCAGAACAACGAGAACAACGAGAACAACGAGAACAACGAGAACAACGAGAGCAAGTAGAACAACGAGAACAACGAGAACAACGAGAACAACGAGAACAACGAGATCAACGAGATCAACGAGAACAACGAGGACAACGAGAACAACGAGAACAACAAGAACAACGAGAACAACAAGAACAACAAGAACAACAACAAGAACAACAAGAACAACAAGAACAACAACAAGAACAACAAGAACAGAAAGAACAACAAGGAAAACAAGAACGAGAACAGCAAGAACAACAACAACAAGAACAACAATAACAACAAGAACAACAAGAACAACAAGAGCAACAAGAGCAACAAGAGCAACAAGAACAACAAGAACAAGAACAAGAACAACAAGAACAGAAAGAACAACAAGGACAACAAGAACAAGAACAGCAAGAACAACAACAAGAAGAACAACAAGAACAACAAGAGCAACAAGAGCAACAAGAGCAACAAGAACAACAAGAACAACAAGAACAACAAGATCAACAAGCACAACAAGAACAACAAGGACAAGGACAACAACAACAACAACAACAACATGAACAACAAGAACATCAACAACCAGAACAACAAGAACAACAACAGCAACAAGAGCAACAAGAGCAACAAGAGCAACAAGAGCAACAATAGCAACAAGAACAACAAGAACAACAAGAGCAACAAGAACAACAAGAACAACAAGAACAACAAGAACAACAAGAACAACAAGAACAACAAGAACAACAAGAACAACAAGAACAACAAGAACAACAAGAACAACAAGAACAACCAGAACAACGAGAACAACGAGAACAACGAGAACAACGAGAACAACGAGAACAACGAGAACAACGAGAAACAACGAGGACAACGAGATCAAAGAGAACAACAAGAATAACAAGAACAACCAGAACAGCAAGAAGAACAACAAGAACAACAAGAACAACAAGAACAACAAGAACAACAAGAACAACAAGAACAACAAGAACAACAAGAACAACAAGAACAACAAGAACAACAAGAACAACAAGAACAACAAGAACAACAAGATCAACAAAAACAACAAGAACAA
>NW_027476094.1:852500-857500 GCF_051020955.1 Megalopta genalis
AAGAACAACAAGAGCAACAAGAGCAACAAGAGCAACAAGAACAACAAGAACAACAAGAACAACAAGATCAACAAGCACAACAAGAACAACAAGGACAAGGACAACAACAACAACAACAACAACAACAACATGAACAACAAGAACATCAACAACCAGAACAACAAGAACAACAACAGCAACAAGAGCAACAAGAGCAACAAGAGCAACAAGAGCAACAATAGCAACAAGAACAACAAGAACAACAAGAGCAACAAGAACAACAAGAGCAACAAGAGCAACAAGAGCAACAAGAACAACAAGATCTACAATAACAACAAGCACAACAAGAACAACAATGACAACAACAACAAGAACAACAAGGACAACAAGCACAACAAGAACAACAATGACAACAACAACAAGAACAACAAGGACAACAACAACAACAACAACAACAAGAACAACAAGAACAACAAGAACAACAAGAACAACAAGAACAACAAGAACAACAAGAGCAACAAGAACAACAAGAACAACATGAACAACAAGAACAACAAAAACAACAAGATCAGCAAGAACAACAACAACAAGAACAACAAGAACAACAAGAACAACAAGAACAACAAGAACAACAAGAACAACAAGAACAACAAGAACAACTAGAACAACAACAACAAGAACAACAACAACAAGAACAGCAAGAACAACAACAACATTAACAACAAGAACATCAACAACCAGAGCAACAAGAGCAACAAGAGCAACAAGAGCAACAAGAGCAACAAGAACAACAAGAACAACAAGCACAACAAGAACAACAAGAACAACAAGAGCAACAAGAGCAACAAGAACGACAAGAACAACAGGAACAACAACAACAACATCAAGAACAACAACAACAACAAGAACAATAAGAACAACAAGAACAACAAGAACAACGAGAACAACGAGAACAACGAGAACAACGAGAACAACGAGAACAACGAGAACAACGAGAACAACGAGGACAACGAGAACAACGAGAACAACAAGAACAACCAGAACAACAACAACAAGAACAACTAGAACAATAACAAGAACAACAACAACAACAACAACAAAAACAACAAGAACAACAAGAGCAACAAGAAGAACAAGAACAACAAGAACAACAAGAACAACAAGAACAACAAGAGCAACAAGAGCAACAAGAACAACAAGAACAACAAGACCAACCGGAACAACAAGAACAACAAGAACAACCAGACCAACAACAACAAGAACAACTAGAACAACAACAAGAACAACAACAACAAGAAGAACAACAAAAACAACAAGAACAACAAGAGCAACAAGAACAACAAGACCAACAAGAACAACAAGAACTACAAGAACAACAAGAGTAACAAGAACAACAAGAACAACAAGAACAACAAGAACAACAAGAACAACAAGAACAAGAACAGCAAGAAAAACAACAACAACAACAACAACAAAAATAAGAACAACAACAACAACAAGAACAACAACATGAACAATCGGAACAACAAGAAGAACAAGAACAACCAGAACAACAACAACAAGAACAACTAGAACAACAACAACAAGAACAACTAGAACAACAACAAAAAGAACAACAAGAACAACTAGAACAACAAGAACAACATGAACAACAAGAACAACAAGAACAACAAGAACAACAAGAACAACAAGAACAACAAGAACAACAAGAACAACGAGAACAACGAGAACAACGAGAACAAGAAGAACAACAAGAACACCATGAACAACAAGAACAACAAGAACAACAAGAACAACAAGGACAACTAGAACAACAACAAGAAGAACAACAAGAACAACAAGAACAACAAGAACAACAAGAACAACAAGAACAACAAGAACAACAAGCACAACAAGAACAACAAGAACAACAAGAACAACAAGAACAACAAGAACAACAAGAACAACGAGAACAACGAGAAACAACGAGGACAACGAGATCAAAGAGAACAACAAGAACAACAAGAACAACAAGAAGAACAACAAGAACAACAAGAAGAACAACAAGAACAACAAGAACAACAAGAAGAACAAGAAGAACAAGAACAACAAGAACAACAAGAAAAACAAGAACAACAAGAACAACAAGAACAACAAGAACAACGAGAACAACGAGAACAACGAGAACAACGAGAACAACGAGAACAACGAGAACAACGAGAACAACGAGAACAACGAGAACAACGAGAACAACGAGAACAACGAGAACAACGAGAACAACGAGAAACAACGAGGACAACGAGATCAAAGAGAACAACAAGAATAACAAGGACAACAAGAACAACAACAAGAACAACAAGAACAACAAGAACAACAACAAGAACAACAAGAACAGAAAGAACAACAAGGACAACAAGAACAAGAACAGCAAGAACAACAACAACAAGAACAACAAGAACAACAAGAACAACAAGAGCAACAAGAGCAACAAGCGCAACAAGAACAACAAGAACAAGAACAAGAACAACAAGAACAGAAAGAACAACAAGGACAACAAGAACAAGAACAGCAAGAACAACAACAAGAAGAACAACAAGAACAACAAGAGCAACAAGAGCAACAAGAGCAACAAGAGCAACAAGAACAACAAGAACAACAACAACATTAACAACAAGAACATCAACAACCAGAGCAACAAGAGCAACAAGAGCAACAAGAGCAACAAGAGCAACAAGAGCAACAAGAGCAACAAGAACAACAAGAACAACAAGCACAACAAGAACAACAAGAACAACAAGAGCAACAAGAGCAACAAGAACGACAAGAACAACAGGAACAACAACAACAACAACAAGAACAACCACAACAACAAGAACAATAAGAACAACAAGAACAACAAGAACAACGAGAACAACGAGAACAACGAGAACAACGAGAACAACGAGAACAACGAGAACAACGAGAACAACGAGGACAACGAGAACAACGAGAACAACAAGAACAACCAGAACAACAACAACAAGAACAACTAGAACAATAACAAGAACAACAACAACAACAACAACAAAAACAACAAGAACAACAAGAGCAACAAGAACAACAAGAACAACAAGAACAACAAGAACAACAAGAGCAACAAGAGCAACAAGAACAACAAGAACAACAAGACCAACCGGAACAACAAGAACAACAAGAACAACCAGACCAACAACAACAAGAACAACTAGAACAACAACAAGAACAACAACAACAACAAGAACAACAAAAACAACAAGAACAACAAGAGCAACAAGAACAACAAGACCAACAAGAACAACAAGAACTACAAGAACAACAAGAGTAACAAGAACAACAAGAACAACAAGAACAACAAGAACAAGAACAGCAAGAAAAACAACAACAACAACAACAACAAAAATAAGAACAACAACAACAACAAGAACAACAACATGAACAATCGGAACAACAAGAAGAACAAGAACAACCAGAACAACAACAACAAGAACAACTAGAACAACAACAACAAGAACAACTAGAACAACAACAAAAAGAACAACAAGAACAACTAGAACAACAAGAACAACATGAACAACAAGAACAACAAGAACAACAAGAACAACAAGAACAACAAGAACAACAAGAACAACAAGAACAACGAGAACAACGAGAACAACGATAACAAGAAGAACAACAAGAACACCATGGACAACAAGAACAACAAGAACAACAAGAACAACAAGGACAACTAGAACAACAACAAGAAGAACAACAAGAACAACAAGAACAACAAGAACAACAAGAACAACAAGAACAACAAGAACAACAAGAACAACAAGCACAACAAGAACAACAAGAACAACAAGAACAACAAGAACAACAAGAACAACAAGAACAACGAGAACAACGAGAAACAACGAGAACAACGAGAAACAACGAGGACAACGAGATCAAAGAGAACAACAAGAATAACAAGAACAACCAGAACAGCAAGAAGAACAACAAGAACAACAAGAACAACAAGAACAACAAGAACAACAAGATCAACAAAAACAACAAGAACAACAAGAACAACAAGAACAACAAGAACAACAATAACAACAAGAACAACAAGAACAACAAGAACAACAAGAAGAACAACAAGAACAACAAGAAGAACAACAAGAACAACAAGAACAACAAGAACAACAAGAAGAACAATAAGAACGAGAACAACAAGAACAACAAGAAAAACAAGAACAACAAGAACAACAAGAACAACAAGAACAACAAGAACAACAAGAACAACGAGAACAACGAGAACAACGAGAACAACGAGAACAACGAGAACAACGAGAACAACGAGAACAACGAGAACAACGAGAACAACGAGAACAACGAGAACAACGAGAAACAACGAGGACAACGAGATCAAAGAGAACAACAAGAATAACAAGAACAACAAGAACAACAACAAGAACAACAAGAACAACAAGAACAACAACAAGAACAACAAGAACAGAAAGAACAACAAGGACAACAAGAACAAGAACAGCAAGAACAACAACAACAAGAACAACAAGAACAACAAGAACAACAAGAGCAACAAGAGCAACAAGCGCAACAAGAACAACAAGAACAAGAACAAGAACAACAAGAACAGAAAGAACAACAAGGACAACAAGAACAAGAACAGCAAGAACAACAACAAGAAGAACAACAAGAACAACAAGAGCAACAAGAGCAACAAGAGCAACAAGAGCAACAAGAACAACAAGAACAACAACAACATTAACAACAAGAACATCAACAACCAGAGCAACAAGAGCAACAAGAGCAACAAGAGCAACAAGAGCAACAAGAGCAACAAGAGCAACAAGAGCAACAAGAACAACAAGAACAACAAGCACAACAAGAACAACAAGAACAACAAGAGCAACAAGAGCAACAGGAACGACTAGAACAACAGGAACAACAAGAACAACAACAACAAGAACAACAAGAACAACAAGAACAACAAGAACAACGAGAACAACGAGAACAACGAGAACAACGAGAACAACGAG
>NW_027476094.1:862500-867500 GCF_051020955.1 Megalopta genalis
GAATAACAAGAACAACAAGAACAACAACAAGAACAACAAGAACAACAAGAACAACAACAAGAACAACAAGAACAGAAAGAACAACAAGGACAACAAGAACAAGAACAGCAAGAACAACAACAACAAGAACAACAAGAACAACAAGAACAACAAGAGCAACAAGAGCAACAAGCGCAACAAGAACAACAAGAACAAGAACAAGAACAACAAGAACAGAAAGAACAACAAGGACAACAAGAACAAGAACAGCAAGAACAACAACAAGAAGAACAACAAGAGCAACAAGAGCAACAAGAGCAACAAGAGCAACAAGAACAACAAGAACAACAACAACATTAACAACAAGAACATCAACAACCAGAGCAACAAGAGCAACAAGAGCAACAAGAGCAACAAGAGCAACAAGAGCAACAAGAGCAACAAGAGCAACAAGAGCAACAAGAACAACAAGAACAACAAGCACAACAAGAACAACAAGAACAACAAGAGCAACAAGAGCAACAGGAACGACAAGAACAACAGGAACAACAAGAACAACAACAACAAGAACAACAAGAACAACAAGAACAACAAGAACAACGAGAACAACGAGAACAACGAGAACAACGAGAACAACGAGAACAACGAGAACAACGAGGACAACGAGAACAACGAGAACAACGAGAACAACGAGGACAACGAGAACAACGAGAACAACGAGAACAACAAGAACCACCAGAACAACAACAACAAGAACAACTAGAACAATAACAAGAACAACAACAACAACAACAACAACAAAAACAACAAGAACAACAAGAGCAGCAAGAAGAACAAGAACAACAAGAACAACAAGAACAACAAGAACAACAAGAACAACAAGAACAACAAGAGCAACAAGAACAACAAGAACAACAAGACCAACCGGAACAACAAGAACAACAAGAACAACCAGTACAACAACAACAAGAACAACTAGAACAACAACAAGAACAACAACAACAACAAGAACTACAAAAACAACAAGAACAACAAGAGCAACAAGAACAACAAGAACAACAAGAACAACAAGAACAACAAGAACAACAAGAACAACAAGATCAACAAGAACAACAAGAACAACAAGAACAACAAGAACAACAAGAAGAACAACAAGAACAACAAGAAGAACAACAAGAACAACAAGAACAAGAACAACGAGAACAACAACAACAACAACACCAACAACAACAACAACAAGAATAACAAGAACAACAAGAACAACCAGAACAACGAGAACAACGAGAACAACGAGAACAACGAGAACAACGAGAACAACGAGAACAACGAGAGCAACGAGAACAACGAGAACAACGAGAACAACGAGAACAACGAGAACAACGAGAACAACGAGAACAACGAGATCAACGAGATCAACGAGAACAACGAGAACAACGAGAACAACGAGAACAACAAGAACAACGAGAACAACAAGAACAACAAGAACAACAAGAACAAGAACAGCAAGAACAACATGAACAACAACAACAAGAACAACAGGAACAACAACAACAAGAGCAACGAGAACAACAACAACAACAACAACAACAAGAACAACAAGAACAACAAGAACAACCAGAACAACGAGAACAACGAGAACAACGAGAACAACGAGAACAACGAGAACAACGAGAACAACGAGAACAACGAGAGCAAGGAGAACAACGAGAACAACGAGAACAACGAGAACAACGAGAACAACGAGATCAACGAGATCAACGAGATCAACGAGATCAACGAGAACAACGAGGACAACGAGAACAACGAGAACAACGAGAACAACAAGAACAACGAGAACAACAAGAACAACAAGAACAACAACAAGAACAACAAGAACAACAAGAACAACAACAAGAACAACAAGAACAGAAAGAACAACAAGGAAAACAAGAACAAGAACAGCAAGAACAACAACAACAAGAACAACAAGAACAACAAGAACAACAAGAACAACAAGAACAACAACAGCAACAAGAGCAACAAGAGCAACAAGAGCAACAAGAGCAACAATAGCAACAAGAACAACAAGAACAACAAGAGCAACAAGAACAACAAGAGCAACAAGAGCAACAAGAGCAACAAGAACAACAAGATCTACAAGAACAACAAGCACAACAAGAACAACAATGACAACAACAACAAGAACAACAAGGACAACAACAACAACAACAACAAGAACAACGTGAACAGTAAGAACAACAAGAACAACTAGAACAACAAGAACAACAAGAACAACAAGAGCAACAAGAACAACAAGAACAACAAGAACAATAAGAACAACAAGAACAACAAGAACAACAAGAGCAACAAGAACAACGAGAACAACAAGAACAACCGGAACAACAAGAACGACAAGAAAAACCAGATCAACAACAACAAGAACAACTAGAACAAGAACAAGAAGAACAACAAGAACAACAACAACCAGAACATCAAGAACTACAACAGCAACGAGAGCAACAAGAACAACAAGATCAACAAGAACAACAAGAACAACAAGAACAAGTACAACAAGAACAACAACAACAAGAACAACAACAACAAGAACAGCAAGAACAACAACAACATTAACAACAAGAACATCAACAACCAGAGCAACAAGAGCAACAAGAGCAACAAGAGCAACAAGAACAACAAGAACAACAAGCACAACAAGAACAACAAGAACAACAAGAGTAACAAGAGCAACAAGAACGACAAGAACAACAGGAACAACAACAACAACAACAACAAGAACAACAACAACAACAAGAACAATAAGAACAACAAGAACAACAAGAACAACGAGAACAACGAGAACAACGAGAACAACGAGAACAACGAGAACAACGAGGACAACGAGAACAACGCGAACAACGAGAACAACAAGAACAACCAGAACAACAACAACAAGAACAACTAGAACAATAACAAGAACAACAACAACAACAACAACAAAAACAACAAGAGCAACAAGAGCAACAAGAAGAACAAGAACAACAAGAACAACAAGAACAACAAGAGCAACAAGAACAACAAGAACAACAAGACCAACCGGAACAACAAGAACAACAAGAACAACAAGATCAACCGGAACAACAAGAACAACAAGAACAACAACAAGAACAACAACAACAACAAGAACAACAAAAACAACAAGAACAACAAGAGCAACAAGAACAACAAGACCAACAAGAACAACAAGAACTACAAGAACAACAAGAGTAACAAGAACAACAAGAACAACAAGAACAAGAACAGCAAGAAAAACAACAACAACAACAACAACAAAAATAAGAACAACAACAACAGCAAGAACAACAACATGAACAATCGGAACAACAAGAAGAACAAGAACAACCAGAACAACAACAACAAGAACAACTAGAACAACAACAACAAGAACAACTGGAACAACAACAAAAAGAACAACAAGAACAACTAGAACAACAAGGACAACAATACAACATGAACAGCAAGAACAACAAGAACAACAAGAACAACAAGAACAACAAGAACAAGAACAACCAGAACAACCGGAACAACAAGAACAACAAGAACAACCAGAACAACAACAACAAGGACAACTACAACAACAACAAGAAGAACAACAAGAACAACATGAACAACAAGAACAACAAGAACAACATGAACAACAAGAACAACAAAAACAACAAGATCAGCAAGAACAACAACAACAACAACAACAACAACAACAAGAACAACAAGAACAACAAGAACAACAAGAACAACAAGAACAACAAGAACAACAAGAACAACAAGAACAACAAGAACAACTAGAACAACAAGGACAACAAGACAACATGAACAGCAAGAACAACAAGAACAAGAACAACAAGAACAACCGGAACAACAAGAACAACAAGAACAACCAGAACAACAACAACAAGGACAACTAGAACAACAACAAGAAGAACAACAAGAACAACATGAACAACAAGAACAACAAGAACAACGAGAACAACAAGAACAACAAGAACAACAAGAACAACAAAAACAACGAGAACAACGAGAACAACGAGAACAACGAGAACAACAAGAATAACAAGAACAACAAGAACAACAAGAACAACTAGAACAACAAGATCAACAAGATCAACAAGATCAACAAGAACAACAAGAACAACAAGAACAACAAGAACAACAACTAGAACAACAACAACAACAACAATTAGAACAACAACAACAACAACAACAACAACAACAAGAACAACAAGAACAACAACAACAACAAGAACAACAAGAACAACAACAACAACAAGAACAACAAGAACAACATGAACAACAAGAAAAACAAGAACAACAAGAACAACAAGAAAAACAAGAACAACAAGCCCAACAAGAGCAAAAAGAGCAACAAGAGCAACAAGAGCAACAAGAGCAACAAGAGCAACAAGAGCAACAAGATCAACAAGAGCAACAAAAGCAATAAGAGCAACAAGAACAACAAGAACAACAAGAACAACAAGAACAACAAGAACAACAAGAACAACAAGAACAACAAGAACAACAAGAACAACAAGAACAACAAGAACAACAAGAACAACAAGAACAACAAGAACAACAAGAAGAACAAGAACAACAAGAACAACAAGAACAACAAGAACAACAAGAACAACAAGAACAACAAGAACAACAAGAACAACAAGAACAACAAGAACAACAAGAACAACAAGATCAACAAGAACAACAAGCACAACAAGAACAACAATGACAACAACAACAAGAACAACAAGGACAACAACAACAACAACAAGAACAACATGAACAGTAAGAACAACAAGAACAACAAGGGGAACAAGAACAACAAGAACAACAAGAACAACAAGAACAACAAGGACAACAACAACAATAACAACAAGAACAACAAGAACAACAAGAACAACAAGAACAACCGTAACAACAAGAACAACAAGAACAACCAGAACAACAACAACAAGGACAACTAGGACAACAACAAGAAGAACAACAAGAACAACATG
>NW_027476094.1:887500-890000 GCF_051020955.1 Megalopta genalis
ACAAGAACAACAACAACAACAAGAACAACAAGAAAAACAAGAACAACAAGAACAACAAGAAAAACAAGAACAACAAGCCCAACAAGAGCAAAAAGAGCAACAAGAGCAACAAGAGCAACAAGAGCAACAAGATCAACAAGAGCAACAAAAGCAATAAGAGCAACAAGAACAACAAGAACAACAAGAACAACAAGAACAACAAGAACAACAAGAACAACAAGAACAACAAGAACAACAAGAACAACAAGAACAACAAGAACAACAAGAACAACAAGAACAACAAGAACAACAAGAAGAACAAGAAGAACAAGAACAACAAGAACAAGAAGAACAACAAGAACAACAAGACCAACCGGAACAACAAGAACAACAAGAACAACCAGACCAACAACAACAAGAACAACTAGAACAACAACAAGAACAACAACAACAACAAGAACAACAAAAACAACAAGAACAACAAGAGCAACAAGAACAACAAGACCAACAAGAACAACAAGAACTACAAGAACAACAAGAGTAACAAGAACAACAAGAACAACAAGAACAACAAGAACAAGAACAGCAAGAAAAACAACAACAACAACAACAACAAAAATAAGAACAACAACAACAACAAGAACAACAACATGAACAATCGGAACAACAAGAAGAACAAGAACAACCAGAACAACAACAACAAGAACAACTAGAACAACAACAACAAGAACAACTAGAACAACAACAAAAAGAACAACAAGAACAACTAGAACAACAAGAACAACATGAACAACAAGAACAACAAGAACAACAAGAACAACAAGAACAACAAGAACAACAAGAACAACAAGAACAACGAGAACAACGAGAACAACGATAACAAGAAGAACAACAAGAACACCATGGACAACAAGAACAACAAGAACAACAAGAACAACAAGGACAACTAGAACAACAACAAGAAGAACAACAAGAACAACAAGAACAACAAGAACAACAAGAACAACAAGAACAACAAGAACAACAAGAACAACAAGCACAACAAGAACAACAAGAACAACAAGAACAACAAGAACAACAAGAACAACAAGAACAACGAGAACAACGAGAAACAACGAGAACAACGAGAAACAACGAGGACAACGAGATCAAAGAGAACAACAAGAATAACAAGAACAACCAGAACAGCAAGAAGAACAACAAGAACAACAAGAACAACAAGAACAACAAGAACAACAAGATCAACAAAAACAACAAGAACAACAAGAACAACAAGAACAACAAGAACAACAATAACAACAAGAACAACAAGAACAACAAGAACAACAAGAAGAACAACAAGAACAACAAGAAGAACAACAAGAACAACAAGAACAACAAGAACAACAAGAAGAACAATAAGAACGAGAACAACAAGAACAACAAGAAAAACAAGAACAACAAGAACAACAAGAACAACAAGAACAACAAGAACAACAAGAACAACGAGAACAACGAGAACAACGAGAACAACGAGAACAACGAGAACAACGAGAACAACGAGAACAACGAGAACAACGAGAACAACGAGAACAACGAGAACAACGAGAAACAACGAGGACAACGAGATCAAAGAGAACAACAAGAATAACAAGAACAACAAGAACAACAACAAGAACAACAAGAACAACAAGAACAACAACAAGAACAACAAGAACAGAAAGAACAACAAGGACAACAAGAACAAGAACAGCAAGAACAACAACAACAAGAACAACAAGAACAACAAGAACAACAAGAGCAACAAGAGCAACAAGCGCAACAAGAACAACAAGAACAAGAACAAGAACAACAAGAACAGAAAGAACAACAAGGACAACAAGAACAAGAACAGCAAGAACAACAACAAGAAGAACAACAAGAACAACAAGAGCAACAAGAGCAACAAGAGCAACAAGAGCAACAAGAACAACAAGAACAACAACAACATTAACAACAAGAACATCAACAACCAGAGCAACAAGAGCAACAAGAGCAACAAGAGCAACAAGAGCAACAAGAGCAACAAGAGCAACAAGAGCAACAAGAACAACAAGAACAACAAGCACAACAAGAACAACAAGAACAACAAGAGCAACAAGAGCAACAGGAACGACTAGAACAACAGGAACAACAAGAACAACAACAACAAGAACAACAAGAACAACAAGAACAACAAGAACAACGAGAACAACGAGAACAACGAGAACAACGAGAACAACGAGAACAACGAGAACAACGAGGACAACGAGAACAACGAGAACAACGAGAACAACGAGGACAACGAGAACAACGAGAACAACGAGAACAACAAGAACAACCAGAACAACAACAACAAGAACAACTAGAACAATAACAAGAACAACAACAACAACAACAACAACAAAAACAACAAGAACAACAAGAGCAGCAAGAAGAACAAGAACAACAAGAACAACAAGAACAACAAGAACAACAAGAACAACAAGAACAACAAGAGCAACAAGAACAACAAGAACAACAA
>NW_027476094.1:892500-895000 GCF_051020955.1 Megalopta genalis
AACTGGAACAACAACAAAAAGAACAACAAGAACAACTAGAACAACAAGGACAACAATACAACATGAACAGCAAGAACAACAAGAACAACAAGAACAACAAGAACAACAAGAACAAGAACAACCAGAACAACCGGAACAACAAGAACAACAAGAACAACCAGAACAACAACAACAAGGACAACTACAACAACAACAAGAAGAACAACAAGAACAACATGAACAACAAGAACAACAAGAACAACATGAACAACAAGAACAACAAAAACAACAAGATCAGCAAGAACAACAACAACAACAACAACAAGAACAACAAGAACAACAAGAACAACAAGAACAACAAGAACAACAAGAACAACAAGAACAACAAGAACAACAAGAACAACAAGAACAACTAGAACAACAAGGACAACAAGACAACATGAACAGCAAGAACAACAAGAACAAGAACAACAAGAACAACCGGAACAACAAGAACAACAAGAACAACCAGAACAACAACAACAAGGACAACTAGAACAACAACAAGAAGAACAACAAGAACAACATGAACAACAAGAACAACAAGAACAACGAGAACAACAAGAACAACAAGAACAACAAGAACAACAAAAACAACGAGAACAACGAGAACAACGAGAACAACGAGAACAACAAGAATAACAAGAACAACAAGAACAACAAGAACAACTAGAACAACAAGATCAACAAGATCAACAAGATCAACAAGAACAACAAGAACAACAAGAACAACAAGAACAACAACTAGAACAACAACAACAACAACAATTAGAACAACAACAACAACAACAACAACAACAACAAGAACAACAAGAACAACAACAACAACAAGAACAACAAGAACAACAACAACAACAAGAACAACAAGAACAACATGAACAACAAGAAAAACAAGAACAACAAGAACAACAAGAAAAACAAGAACAACAAGCCCAACAAGAGCAAAAAGAGCAACAAGAGCAACAAGAGCAACAAGAGCAACAAGAGCAACAAGAGCAACAAGATCAACAAGAGCAACAAAAGCAATAAGAGCAACAAGAACAACAAGAACAACAAGAACAACAAGAACAACAAGAACAACAAGAACAACAAGAACAACAAGAACAACAAGAACAACAAGAACAACAAGAACAACAAGAACAACAAGAAGAACAAGAAGAACAAGAACAACAAGAACAACAAGAACAACAAGAACAACAAGAACAACAAGAACAACAAGAACAACAAGAACAACAAGAACAACAAGAACAACAAGAACAACAAGAACAACAAGATCAACAAGAACAACAAGCACAACAAGAACAACAATGACAACAACAACAAGAACAACAAGGACAACAACAACAACAACAACAAGAACAACATGAACAGTAAGAACAACAAGAACAACAAGGGGAACAAGAACAACAAGAACAACAAGAACAACAAGAACAACAAGGACAACAACAACAATAACAACAAGAACAACAAGAACAACAAGAACAACAAGAACAACCGTAACAACAAGAACAACAAGAACAACCAGAACAACAACAACAAGGACAACTAGGACAACAACAAGAAGAACAACAAGAACAACATGATCAACAAGAACAACAAGAACAACATGAACAACAAGAACAACAAAAACAACAAGAACAACAAGAACAACAAGAACAACAAGAGCAACAAGAACAACAAGAACAACAAGAACAACAAGAACAACAAGAACAACAAGAACAACAAGAACAACAAGAACAACCAGAACAACGAGAACAACGAGAACAACGAGAACAACGAGAACAACGAGAACAACGAGAACAACGAGAAACAACGAGGACAACGAGATCAAAGAGAACAACAAGAATAACAAGAACAACCAGAACAGCAAGAAGAACAACAAGAACAACAAGAACAACAAGAACAACAAGAACAACAAGAACAACAAGAACAACAAGAACAACAAGAACAACAAGAACAACGAGAACAACGAGAACAACGATAACAAGAAGAACAACAAGAACACCATGAACAACAAGAACAACAAGAACAACAAGAACAACAAGGACAACTAGAACAACAACAAGAAGAACAACAAGAACAACAAGAACAACAAGAACAACAAGAACAACAAGAACAACAAGAACAACAAGCACAACAAGAACAACAAGAACAACAAGAACAACGAGAACAACGAGAACAACGAGAACAACGAGAAACAACGAGGACAACGAGATCAAAGAGAACAACAAGAATAACAAGAACAACAAGAACAACAACAAGAACAACAAGAACAACAAGAACAACAACAAGAACAACAAGAACAGAAAGAACAACAAGGACAACAAGAACAAGAACAGCAAGAACAACAACAACAAGAACAACAAGAACAACAAGAACAACAAGAGCAACAAGAGCAACAAGCGCAACAAGAACAACAAGAACAAGAACAAGAACAACAAGAACAGAAAGAACAACAAGGACAACAAGAACAAGAACAGCA
>NW_027476094.1:897500-900000 GCF_051020955.1 Megalopta genalis
CAACAACAAGAACAACAACAACAACAAGAACAATAAGAACAACAAGAACAACAAGAACAACGAGAACAACGAGAACAACGAGAACAACGAGAACAACGAGAACAACGAGGACAACGAGAACAACGCGAACAACGAGAACAACAAGAACAACCAGAACAACAACAACAAGAACAACTAGAACAATAACAAGAACAACAACAACAACAACAACAAAAACAACAAGAGCAACAAGAGCAACAAGAAGAACAAGAACAACAAGAACAACAAGAACAACAAGAGCAACAAGAACAACAAGAACAACAAGACCAACCGGAACAACAAGAACAACAAGAACAACAAGATCAACCGGAACAACAAGAACAACAAGAACAACAACAAGAACAACAACAACAACAAGAACAACAAAAACAACAAGAACAACAAGAGCAACAAGAACAACAAGACCAACAAGAACAACAAGAACTACAAGAACAACAAGAGTAACAAGAACAACAAGAACAACAAGAACAAGAACAGCAAGAAAAACAACAACAACAACAACAACAAAAATAAGAACAACAACAACAGCAAGAACAACAACATGAACAATCGGAACAACAAGAAGAACAAGAACAACCAGAACAACAACAACAAGAACAACTAGAACAACAACAACAAGAACAACTGGAACAACAACAAAAAGAACAACAAGAACAACTAGAACAACAAGGACAACAATACAACATGAACAGCAAGAACAACAAGAACAACAAGAACAACAAGAACAACAAGAACAAGAACAACCAGAACAACCGGAACAACAAGAACAACAAGAACAACCAGAACAACAACAACAAGGACAACTACAACAACAACAAGAAGAACAACAAGAACAACATGAACAACAAGAACAACAAGAACAACATGAACAACAAGAACAACAAAAACAACAAGATCAGCAAGAACAACAACAACAACAACAACAACAACAACAAGAACAACAAGAACAACAAGAACAACAAGAACAACAAGAACAACAAGAACAACAAGAACAACAAGAACAACAAGAACAACTAGAACAACAAGGACAACAAGACAACATGAACAGCAAGAACAACAAGAACAAGAACAACAAGAACAACCGGAACAACAAGAACAACAAGAACAACCAGAACAACAACAACAAGGACAACTAGAACAACAACAAGAAGAACAACAAGAACAACATGAACAACAAGAACAACAAGAACAACGAGAACAACAAGAACAACAAGAACAACAAGAACAACAAAAACAACGAGAACAACGAGAACAACGAGAACAACGAGAACAACAAGAATAACAAGAACAACAAGAACAACAAGAACAACTAGAACAACAAGATCAACAAGATCAACAAGATCAACAAGAACAACAAGAACAACAAGAACAACAAGAACAACAACTAGAACAACAACAACAACAACAATTAGAACAACAACAACAACAACAACAACAACAACAAGAACAACAAGAACAACAACAACAACAAGAACAACAAGAACAACAACAACAACAAGAACAACAAGAACAACATGAACAACAAGAAAAACAAGAACAACAAGAACAACAAGAAAAACAAGAACAACAAGCCCAACAAGAGCAAAAAGAGCAACAAGAGCAACAAGAGCAACAAGAGCAACAAGAGCAACAAGAGCAACAAGATCAACAAGAGCAACAAAAGCAATAAGAGCAACAAGAACAACAAGAACAACAAGAACAACAAGAACAACAAGAACAACAAGAACAACAAGAACAGCAAGAACAACAAGAACAACAAGAACAACAAGAACAACAAGAACAACAAGAACAACAAGAACAACAAGAAGAACAAGAACAACAAGAACAACAAGAACAACAAGAACAACAAGAACAACAAGAACAACAAGAACAACAAGAACAACAAGAACAACAAGAACAACAAGAACAACAAGATCAACAAGAACAACAAGCACAACAAGAACAACAATGACAACAACAACAAGAACAACAAGGACAACAACAACAACAACAAGAACAACATGAACAGTAAGAACAACAAGAACAACAAGGGGAACAAGAACAACAAGAACAACAAGAACAACAAGAACAACAAGGACAACAACAACAATAACAACAAGAACAACAAGAACAACAAGAACAACAAGAACAACCGTAACAACAAGAACAACAAGAACAACCAGAACAACAACAACAAGGACAACTAGGACAACAACAAGAAGAACAACAAGAACAACATGATCAACAAGAACAACAAGAACAACATGAACAACAAGAACAACAAAAACAACAAGAACAACAAGAACAACAAGAACAACAAGAGCAACAAGAACAACAAGAACAACAAGAACAACAAGAACAACAAGAACAACAAGAACAACAAGAACAACAAGAACAACCAGAACAACGAGAACAACGAGAACAACGAGAACAACGAGAACAACGAGAACAACGAGAACAACGAGAACAACGAGAAACAACG
>NW_027476094.1:917500-920000 GCF_051020955.1 Megalopta genalis
CAACAGGAACAACAAGAACAACAAGAACAACAAGAACAAGAACAGCAAGAAAAACAACAACAACAACAACAACAACAAAAATAAGAACAACAACAACAGCAAGAACAACAACATGAACAATCGGAACAAGAAGAAGAACAAGAACAACCAGAACAACAACAACAAGAACAACTAGAACAACAACAACAAGAACAACTGGAACAACAACAAAAAGAACAACAAGAACAACTAGAACAACAAGGACAACAATACAACATGAACAGCAAGAACAACAAGAACAACAAGAACAACAAGAACAACAAGAACAAGAACAAACAGAACAACCGGAACAACAAGAACAACAACAACAAGGACAACTAGAACAACAACAAGAAGAACAACAAGAACAACATGAACAACAAGAACAACAAGAACAACATGAACAACAAGAACAACAAAAACAACAAGATCAGCAAGAACAACAACAACAAGAATAACAAGAACAACAAGAACAACAAGAACAACAAGAACAACAAGAACAACAAGAACAACAAGAACAACAAGAACAACAAGAACAACAAGAACAACAAGAACAACAAGAACAACTAGAACAACAAGGACAACAAGACAACATGAACAGCAAGAACAACAAGAACATCCGGAACAACAAGAACAACAAGAACAACCAGAACAACAACAACAAGGACAACTAGAACAACAACAAGAAGAACAACAAGAACAACATGAACAACAAGAACAACAAGAACAACGAGAACAACAAGAACAACAAGGACAACAAGAACAACAAAAACAACGAGAACAACGAGAACAACGAGAACAACGAGAACAACAAGAATAACAAGAACAACAAGAACAACAAGAACAACTAGAACAACAAGATCAACAAGATCAACAAGATCAACAAGAACAACAAGAACAACTAGAACAACAAGATCAACAAGATCAACAAGATCAACAAGAACAACAAGAACAACAAGAACAACAAGAACAACAACTAGAACAACAACAACAATTAGAACAACAACAACAACAACAACAAGAACAACAAGAACAACAACAACAACAAGAACAACAAGAACAACAAGAACAACATGAACAACAAGAAAAACAAGAACAACAAGAACAACAAGAAAAACAAGAACAACAAGCCCAACAAGAGCAAAAAGAGCAACAAGAGCAACAAGAGCAACAAGAGCAACAAGAGCAACAAGAGCAAAAAGAGCAACAAGAGCAACAAGATCAACAAGAGCAACAAGAGCAACAAGAGCAACAAGATCAACAAGAGCAACAAAAGCAATAAGAGCAACAAGAACAACAAGAACAACAAGAACAACAAGAACAACCAGAACAACAAGAACAACAAGAACAACAAGAACAACAAGAACAACAAGAACAACAAGAACAACAAGATCAACAAGAACAACAAGAACAACAAGAAGAACAAGAACAACAAGAACAACAAGAAGAACAAGAACAACAAGAACAACAAGAACAACAAGAACAACAAGAACAACAAGAACAACAAGATCAACAAGAACAACAAGAACAACAAGATCAACAAGAACAACAAGCACAACAAGAACAACAATGACAACAACAACAAGAACAACAAGGACAACAACAACAACAACAAGAACAACATGAACAGTAAGAACAACAAGAACAACAAGGGGAACAAGAACAACAAGAACAACAAGAACAACAAGAACAACAAGAACAACTAGAACAACAAGAACAACAAGAACAACAAGGACAACAACAACAATAACAACAACAACAACAAAAATAAGAACAACAACAACAACAAGAACAACAAGAACAACCAGAACAACAACAACAAGAACAACTAGAACAACAACAACAAGAACAACAAGAACAACAAGAACAACAAGAACAACAAGAACAACAAGAACAACAAGAACAACAAGAACAACAAGAACAACAAGAACAACTAGAACAACAAGGACAACAAGACAACATGAACAGCAAGAACAACAAGAACAAGAACAACAAGAACAACCGGAACAGCAAGAACAACAAGAACAACCAGAACAACAACAACAAGGACAACTAGAACAACAACAAGAAGAACAACAAGAACAACGTGAACAACAAGAACAACAAGAACAACGAGAACAACAAGAACAACAAGAACAACAAGAGCAACAAAAACAACGAGAACAACGAGAACAACGAGAACAACGAGAACAACGAGAACAACAAGAATAACAAGAACAACAAGAACAACAAGAACAACTAGAACAACAAGATCAACAAGATCAACAAGATCAACAAGAACAACAAGAACAACAAGAACAACAAGAACAACAAGAATAACAACTAGAACAACAACAACAACAACAATTAGAACAACAACAACAACAACAAGAACAACAAGAACAACAACAACAAGAACAACAAGAACAACAACAACAACAAGAACAACAAGAAAAACAAGAACAACAAGAACAACAAGAAAAACAAGAACAACAAGCCCAAC
>NW_027476094.1:925000-930000 GCF_051020955.1 Megalopta genalis
AACAACAAGAACAACTAGAACAACAAGGTCAACAAGACAACATGAACAGCAAGAACAACAAGAACAAGAACAACAAGAACAACCGGAACAACAAGAACAACCGGAACAACAAGAACAACAAGAACAACCAGAACAACAACAACAAGGACAACTAGAACAACAGCAAGAAGAACAACAAGAACAACATGAACAACAAGAACAACAAGAACAACGAGAACAACAAGAACAACAAGAACAACAAGAACAACAAAAACAACGAGAACAACGAGAACAACGAGAACAACGAGAACAACAAGAATAACAAGAACAACAAGAACAACAAGAACAACAAGATCAACAAGATCAACAAGATCAACAAGAACAACAAGAAAAACAAGAACAACAAGGACAACAACTAGAACAACAACAACAACAACAATTAGAACAACAACAACAACAAAAACAACAACAAGAACAACAAGAACAACAAGAACAACAAGAACAACAAGAACAACAAGAAGAGCAAGAACAACAAGAACAACAAGAACATCAAGAACAACAAGAACAACAAGAACAACTAGAGCAACAAGAACCACAAGACAACGTGAACAGCAAGAATAACAAGAACAACAAGAACAACATGAACAACAAGAACAACAAAAACAACAAGATCAGCAAGAACAACAACAACAACAACAACAAGAACAACAAGAACAACAAGAACAACAAGAACAACAAGAACAACAAGAACAACAAGAACAACTAGAACAACAAGAACAACAAGAACAACAAGGACAACAACAACAATAACAACAACAACAACAACAAAAATAAGAACAACAACAACAACAAGAACAACAAGAACAACCAGAACAACAACAACAAGAACAACTAGAACAACAACAACAAGAACAACAAGAACAACAAGAACAACAAGAACAACAAGAACAACAAGAACAACTAGAACAACAAGGTCAACAAGACAACATGAACAGCAAGAACAACAAGAACAAGAACAACAAGAACAACCGGAACAACAAGAACAACAAGAACAACCAGAACAACAACAACAAGGACAACTAGAACAACAGCAAGAAGAACAACAAGAACAACATGAACAACAAGAACAACAAGAACAACGAGAACAACAAGAACAACAAGAACAACAAGAACAACAAAAACAACGAGAACAACGAGAACAACGAGAACAACGAGAACAACAAGAATAACAAGAACAACAAGAACAACAAGAACAACTAGAACAACAAGATCAACAAGATCAACAAGATCAACAAGAACAACAAGAACAACAAGAACAACAAGAACAACAACTAGAACAACAACAACAACAACAATTAGAACAACAACAACAACAACAACAACAACAAGAACAACAAGAACAACAACAACAACAACAACAACAACAACAACAACAAGAACAACAAGAACAACCGGAACAACAAGAACAACAAGAACAACCAGAACAACAACAACAAGGACAACTAGAACAACAACAAGAAGAACAACAAGAACAACATGAACAACAAGAACAACAAGAACAACATGAACAACAAGAACAACAAAAACAACAAGATCAGCAAGAACAACCACAACAACAACAACAAGAACAACAAGAACAACAAGAACAACAAGAACAACAAGAACAGCAAGAACAACAAGAACAACAAGAACAACAAGAACAACAAGAAAAACAAGAGCAACAAGAACAACAAGAAAAACAAGAACAACAAGCCCAACAAGAGCAAAAAGAGCAACAAGAGCAACAAGAGCAACAAGAGCAACAAAAGCAATAAGAGCAACAAGAACAACAAGAACAACAAGAACAACAAGAACAACAGGAACAACAAGAACAACTAGAACAACAAGAACAACAAGAACAACAAGGACAACAACAACAATAACAACAACAACAACAACAAAAATAAGAACAACAACAACAACAAGAACAACAAGAACAACCAGAACAACAACAACAAGAACAACTAGAACAACAACAACAAGAACAACAAGAACAACAAGAACAACAAGAGCAACAAGAACAACAAGAACAACAAGAACAACAAGAACAACAAGAACAACAAGAACAACTAGAACAACAAGGACAACAAGACAACATGAACAGCAAGAACAACAAGAACAAGAACAACAAGAACAACCGGAACAACAAGAACAACAAGAACAACCAGAACAACAACAACAAGGACAACTAGAACAACAACAAGAAGAACAACAAGAACAACATGAACAACAAGAACAACAAGAACAACGAGAACAGCAAGAACAACAAGAACAACAAGAACAACAAAAACAACGAGAACAACGAGAACAACGAGAACAACGAGAACAACAAGAATAACAAGAACAACAAGAACAACAAGAACAACTAGAACAACAAGATCAACAAGATCAACAAGATCAACAAGAACAACAAGAAAAACAAGAACAACAAGGACAACAACTAGAACAACAACAACAACAACAATTAGAACAACAACAACAACAAAAACAACAACAAGAGCAACAAGAACAACAAGAACAACAAGAACAACAAGAACAACAAGAAGAACAAGAACAACAAGAACAACAAGAACATCAAGAACAACAAGAACAACAAGAACAACTAGAGCAACAAGAACAACAAGACAACATGAACAGCAAGAACAACAAGAACAACAAGGACAACATGAGCAACAAGAACAACAAAAACAACAAGATCAGCAAGAACAACAACAACAACAACAACAACAACAACAAGAACAACAAGAACAACAAGAACAACAAGAACAACAAGAACAACAAGAACAACAAGAACAACTAGAACAACAAGAACAACAAGAACAACAAGGACAACAACAACAATAACAACAACAACAACAACAAAAATAAGAACAACAACAACAACAAGAACAACAAGAACAACCAGAACAACAACAACAAGAACAACTAGAACAACAACAACAAGAACAACAAGAACAACAAAAACAACAAAAACAACAAGATCAGCAAGAACAACAACAACAACAACAAGAACAACAAGAACAACAAGAACAACAAGAACAACAAGAACAACAAGAACAACAAGAACAACAAGAACAACAAGAACAACATGAACAACAAGAACAACAAAAACAACAAAAACAACAAGATCAGCAAGAACAACAACAACAACAACAAGAACAACAAGAACAACAAGAACAACAAGAACAACAAGAACAACAAGAACAACAAGAACAACAAGAACAACAAGAACAACAAGAACAACAAGAACAACAAGAACAACCAGAACAACGAGAACAACGAGAACAACGAGAACAACGAGAACAACGAGAACAACGAGAGCAACGAGAACAACGAGAACAACGAGAACAACGAGAACAACGAGAACAACGAGAACAACAAGAACAACAAGAACAACAAGAACAACAAGAACAACCAGAACAACGAGAACAACGAGAACAACGAGATCAACGAGATCAACGAGAACAACGAGAACAACAAGAACAACGAGAACAACAAGAACAACAAGAACAACAAGAACAAGAACAGCAAGAACAACATGAACAACAACAACAAGAACAACAGGAACAACAACAACAAGAGCAACGAGAACAACAACAACAACAACAACAACAACAACAACAACAAGAACAACAAGAACAACAAGAACAACCAGAACAACGAGAACAACGAGAACAACGAGAACAACGAGAACAACGAGAACAACGAGAGCAAGGAGAACAACGAGAACAACGAGAACAACGAGAGCAACGAGATCAACGAGATCAACGAGAACAACGAGGACAACGAGAACAACGAGAACAACAAGAACAACGAGAACAACAAGAACAACAAGAACAACAACAAGAACAACAAGAACAACAACAAGAACAACAAGAACAACAAGAACAACAACAAGAACAACAAGAACAGAAAGAACAACAAGGAAAACAAGAACAAGAACAGCAAGAACAACAACAACAAGAACAACAATAACAACAAGAACAACAAGAACAACAAGAGCAACAAGAGCAACAAGAGCAACAAGAACAACAAGAAAAACAAGAACAACAAGGACAACAACTAGAACAACAACAACAACAACAATTAGAACAACAACAACAACAAAAACAACAACAAGAACAACGAGAACAACAAGAACAACAAGAACAACAAGAACAACAAGAAGAACAAGAACAACAAGAACAACAAGAACATCAAGAACAACAAGAACAACAAGAACAACTAGAGCAACAAGAACAACAAGACAACATGAACAGCAAGAACAACAAGAACAACAAGAACAACATGAACAACAAGAACAACAAAAACAACAAGATCAGCAAGAACAACAACAACAACAACAAGAAGAACAACAAGAACAACAAGAACAACAAGAACAACAAGAACAACAAGAACAACTAGAACAACAAGAACAACAAGAACAACAAGGACAACAACAACAATAACAACAACAACAACAACAAAAATAAGAACAACAACAACAACAAGAACAACAAGAACAACCAGAACAACAACAACAAGAACAACTAGAACAACAACAACAAGAACAACAAGAACAACAAGAACAACAAGAACAACAAGAACAACAAGAACAACAAGAACAACAAGAACAACAAGAACAACAAGAACAACAAGAACAACAAGAACAACAAGAACAACAAGAACAACAAGAACAACTAGAACAACAAGGTCAACAAGACAACATGAACAGCAAGAACAACAAGAACAAGAACAACAAGAACAACCGGAACAACAAGAACAACCGGAACAACAAGAACAACAAGAACAACCAGAACAACAACAACAAGGACAACTAGAACAACAGCAAGAAGAACAACAAGAACAACATGAACAACAAGAACAACAAGAACAACGAGAACAACAAGAACAACAAGAACAACAAGAACAACAAAAACAACGAGAACAACGAGAACAACGAGAACAACGAGAACAACAAGAATAACAAGAACAACAAGAAC
>NW_027476094.1:932500-1005000 GCF_051020955.1 Megalopta genalis
ACAACAAGAACAACAAGAACAACAAGAACAACAAGAACAACAAGAACAACAAGAACAACAAGAAGAACAAGAAGAACAAGAACAACAAGAACAAGAAGAACAACAAGAACAACAAGAACAACAAGAACAACAAGAACAACAAGAACAACAAGATCAACAAGAACAACAAGCACAACAAGAACAACAATGACAACAACAACAAGAACAACAAGGACAACAACAACAACAACAAGAACAACATGAACAGTAAGAACAACAAGAACAACAAGGGGAACAAGAACAACAAGAACAACAAGAACAACAAGAACAACAAGAACAACAAGAACAACAAGAACAACAAGGACAACAACAACAATAACAACAAGAACAACAAGAACAACAAGAACAACAAGAACAACCGGAACAACAAGAACAACAAGAACAACCAGAACAACAACAACAAGGACAACTAGAACAACAACAAGAAGAACAACAAAAACAACATGAACAACAAGAACAACAAGAACAACATGAACAACAAGAACAACAAAAACAACAAGATCAGCAAGAACAACAACAACAACAACAACAAGAACAACAAGAACAACAAGAACAACAAGAACAACAAGAACAACAAGAACAACAAGAACAACAAGAACAACAAGAACAACAAGAACAACAAGAACAACCAGAACAACGAGAACAACGAGAACAACGAGAACAACGAGAACAACGAGAACAACGAGAGCAAGGAGAACAACGAGAACAACGAGAACAACGAGAACAACGAGAACAACGAGAACAACGAGAACAACGAGAACAACGAGAACAACGAGATCAACGAGATCAACGAGAACAACGAGGACAACGAGAACAACGAGAACAACAAGAACAACGAGAACAACAAGAACAACAAGAGCAACAAGAGCAACAACAACAAGGACAACTAGAACAACAACAAGAAGAACAACAAGAACAACATGAACAACAAGAACAACAAGAACAACGAGAACAGCAAGAACAACAAGAACAACAAGAACAACAAAAACAACGAGAACAACGAGAACAACGAGAACAACGAGAACAACAAGAATAACAAGAACAACAAGAACAACAAGAACAACTAGAACAACAAGATCAACAAGATCAACAAGATCAACAAGAACAACAAGAAAAACAAGAACAACAAGGACAACAACTAGAACAACAACAACAACAACAATTAGAACAACAACAACAACAAAAACAACAACAAGAGCAACAAGAACAACAAGAACAACAAGAACAACAAGAACAACAAGAAGAACAAGAACAACAAGAACAACAAGAACATCAAGAACAACAAGAACAACAAGAACAACTAGAGCAACAAGAACAACAAGACAACATGAACAGCAAGAACAACAAGAACAACAAGGACAACATGAGCAACAAGAACAACAAAAACAACAAGATCAGCAAGAACAACAACAACAACAACAACAAGAACAACAAGAACAACAAGAACAACAAGAACAACAAGAACAACAAGAACAACAAGAACAACTAGAACAACAAGAACAACAAGAACAACAAGGACAACAACAACAATAACAACAACAACAACAACAAAAATAAGAACAACAACAACAACAAGAACAACAAGAACAACCAGAACAACAACAACAAGAACAACTAGAACAACAACAACAAGAACAACAAGAACAACAAGAACAACAAGAACAACAAGAACAACAAGAACAACAAGAACAACAAGAACAACAAGAACAACAAGAACAACAAGAACAACTAGAACAACAAGGTCAACAAGACAACATGAACAGCAAGAACAACAAGAACAAGAACAACAAGAACAACCGGAACAACAAGAACAACAAGAACAACCAGATCAACAACAACAAGGACAACTAGAACAACAGCAAGAAGAACAACAAGAACAACATGAACAACAAGAACAACAAGAACAACGAGAACAACAAGAACAACAAGAACAACAAGAACAACAAAAACAACGAGAACAACGAGAACAACGAGAACAACGAGAACAACAAGAATAACAAGAACAACAAGAACAACAAGAACAACTAGAACAACAAGATCAACAAGATCAACAAGATCAACAAGAACAACAAGAACAACAAGAACAACAACTAGAACAACAACAACAACAATTAGAACAACAACAACAACAACAACAACAAGAACAACAAGAACAACAACAACAACAAGAACAACAAGAACAACAAGAACAACAACAACAACAAGAACAACAACAACAACAAGAACAACAAGAACAACAAGAAAAACAAGAACAACAAGAACAACAAGAAAAACAAGAACAAGAAGCCCAACAAGAGCAAAAAGAGCAACAAGAGCAACAAGAGCAACAAGAGCAACAAGAGCAACAAGATCAACAAGAGCAACAAAAGCAATAAGAGCAACAAGAACAACAAGAACAACAAGAACAACAAGAACAACAAGAACAACAAGAACAACAAGAACAACAAGAACAACAAGAACAACAAGAACAACAAGAAGAACAAGAAGAACAAGAACAACAAGAACAAGAAGAACAACAAGAACAACAAGAACAACAAGAACAACAAGAACAACAAGAACAACAAGATCAACAAGAACAACAAGCACAACAAGAACAACAATGACAACAACAACAAGAACAACAAGGACAACAACAACAACAACAAGAACAACATGAACAGTAAGAACAACAAGAACAACAAGGGGAACAAGAACAACAAGAACAACAAGAACAACAAGAACAACAAGAACAACAAGAACAACAAGAACATCAAGGACAACAACAACAATAACAACAAGAACAACAAGAACAACAAGAACAACAAGAACAACCGGAACAACAAGAACAACAAGAACAACCAGAACAACAACAACAAGGACAACTAGAACAACAACAAGAAGAACAACAAAAACAACATGAACAACAAGAACAACAAGAACAACATGAACAACAAGAACAACAAAAACAACAAGATCAGCAAGAACAACAACAACAACAACAACAAGAACAACAAGAACAACAAGAACAACAAGAACAACAAGAACAACAAGAACAACAAGAACAACAAGAACAACAAGAACAACAAGAACAACAAGAACAACCAGAACAACGAGAACAACGAGAACAACGAGAACAACGAGAACAACGAGAACAACGAGAGCAAGGAGAACAACGAGAACAACGAGAACAACGAGAACAACGAGAACAACGAGAACAACGAGAACAACGAGAACAACGAGAACAACGAGATCAACGAGATCAACGAGAACAACGAGGACAACGAGAACAACGAGAACAACAAGAACAACGAGAACAACAAGAACAACAAGAGCAACAAGAGCAACAAGAGCAACAAGAACAACAAGAACAACAAGAACAACAAGATCAACAAGCACAACAAGAACAACAAGGACAAGGACAACAACAACAACAACAACAACATGAACAACAAGAACATCAACAACCAGAACAACAAGAACAACAACAGCAACAAGAGCAACAAGAGCAACAAGAGCAACAAGAGCAACAATAGCAACAAGAACAACAAGAACAACAAGAGCAACAAGAACAACAAGAGCAACAAGAGCAACAAGAGCAACAAGAACAACAAGATCTACAAGAACAACAAGCACAACAAGAACAACAATGACAACAACAACAAGAACAACAAGGACAACAACAACAACAACAACAACAACATGAACAGTAAGAACAACAAGAACAACTAGAACAACAAGAACAACAAGAACAACAAGAGCAACAAGAACAACAAGAACAACAAGAACAACAAGAACAACAAGAACAACAAGAACAACAAGAGCAACAAGAACAACAAGAACAACAAGAACAACCGGAACAACAAGAACGACAAGAAATCCAGAACAACAACAACAAGAACAACTAGAACAAGAACAAGAGGAACAACAAGAACAACAACAACCAGAACAACAAGAACTACAACAGCAACGAGAGCAACAAGAACAACAAGATCAACAAGAACAACAAGAACAACAAGAGCAACAAGTACAACAAGAACAACAACAACAAGAACAACAACAACAAGAACAGCAAGAACAACAACAACATTAACAACAAGAACATCAACAACCAGAGCAACAAGAGCAACAAGAGCAACAAGAGCAACAAGAACAACAAGAACAACAAGCACAACAAGAACAACAAGAACAACAAGAACGACAAGAACAACAGGAACAACAACAACAACAACAACAAGAACAACAACAACAACAAGAACAATAAGAACAACAAGAACAACAAGAACAACGAGAACAACGAGAACAACGAGAACAACGAGAACAACGAGAACAACGAGAACAACGAGGACAACGAGAACAACGCGAACAACGAGAACAACAAGAACAACCAGAACAACAACAACAAGAACAACTAGAACAATAACAAGAACAACAACAACAACAACAACAAAAACAACAAGAACAACAAGAACAACAAGAGCAACAAGAAGAACAAGAACAACAAGAACAACAAGAACAACAAGAACAACAAGAGCAACAAGAACAACAAGAACAACAAGACCAACCGGAACAACAAGAACAACAAGAACAACCAGACCAACAACAACAAGAACAACTAGAACAACAACAAGAACAACAACAACAACAAGAACAACAAAAACAACAAGAACAACAAGAGCAACAAGAACAACAAGACCAACAAGAACAACAAGAACTACAAGAACAACAAGAGTAACAAGAACAACAAGAACAACAAGAACAACAAGAACAACAAGAACAACAAGAACAAGAACAGCAAGAAAAACAACAACAACAACAACAACAAAAATAAGAACAACAACAACAACAAGAACAACAACATGAACAATCGGAACAACAAGGAGAACAAGAACAACCAGAACAACAACAACAAGAACAACTAGAACAACAACAACAAGAACAACTAGAACAACAACAAACAGAACAACAAGAACAACTAGAACAACAAGGACAACAATACAACATGAACAGCAAGAACAACAAGAACAACAAGAACAACAAGAACAACAAGAACAACAAGAACAAGAACAACAAGAACAACCGGAACAACAAGAACAACAAGAACAACCAGAACAACAACAACAAAGACAACTAGAACAACAACAAGAAGAACAACAAGAACAACATTAACAACAAGAACAACAAGAACAACATGAACAACAAGAACAACAAAAACAACAAGATCAGCAAGAACAACAACAACAACAACAACAAGAACAACAAGAACAACAAGAACAACAAGAACAACAAGAACAACAAGAACAACAAGAACAACAAGAAAAACAAGAACAACAAGAACAACAAGAAAAACAAGAACAACAAGCCCAACAAGAGCAAAAAGAGCAACAAGAGCAACAAGAGCAACAAGAGCAACAAAAGCAATAAGAGCAACAAGAACAACAAGAACAACAAGAACAACAAGAACAACAGGAACAACAAGAACAACTAGAACAACAAGAACAACAAGAACAACAAGGACAACAACAACAATAACAACAACAACAACAACAAAAATAAGAACAACAACAACAACAAGAACAACAAGAACAACCAGAACAACAACAACAAGAACAACTAGAACAACAACAACAAGAACAACAAGAACAACAAGAACAACAAGAACAACAAGAACAACAAGAACAACAAGAACAACAAGAACAACAAGAACAACAAGAACAACTAGAACAACAAGGACAACAAGACAACATGAACAGCAAGAACAACAAGAACAAGAACAACAAGAACAACCGGAACAACAAGAACAACAAGAACAACCAGAACAACAACAACAAGGACAACAAGAACAACAAGAACGACAAGAACAACAGGAACAACAACAACAACAACAACAAGAACAACAACAACAACAAGAACAATAAGAACAACAAGAACAACAAGAACAACGAGAACAACGAGAACAACGAGAACAACGAGAACAACGAGAACAACGAGAACAACGAGGACAACGAGAACAACGCGAACAACGAGAACAACAAGAACAACCAGAACAACAACAACAAGAACAACTAGAACAATAACAAGAACAACAACAACAACAACAACAAAAACAACAAGAACAACAAGAACAACAAGAGCAACAAGAAGAACAAGAACAACAAGAACAACAAGAACAACAAGAACAACAAGAGCAACAAGAACAACAAGAACAACAAGACCAACCGGAACAACAAGAACAACAAGAACAACCAGACCAACAACAACAAGAACAACTAGAACAACAACAAGAACAACAACAACAACAAGAACAACAAAAACAACAAGAACAACAAGAGCAACAAGAACAACAAGACCAACAAGAACAACAAGAACTACAAGAACAACAAGAGTAACAAGAACAACAAGAACAACAAGAACAACAAGAACAACAAGAACAACAAGAACAAGAACAGCAAGAAAAACAACAACAACAACAACAACAAAAATAAGAACAACAACAACAACAAGAACAACAACATGAACAATCGGAACAACAAGGAGAACAAGAACAACCAGAACAACAACAACAAGAACAACTAGAACAACAACAACAAGAACAACTAGAACAACAACAAAAAGAACAACAAGAACAACTAGAACAACAAGGACAACAATACAACATGAACAGCAAGAACAACAAGAACAACAAGAACAACAAGAACAACAAGAACAACAAGAACAAGAACAACAAGAACAACCGGAACAACAAGAACAACAAGAACAACCAGAACAACAACAACAAAGACAACTAGAACAACAACAAGAAGAACAACAAGAACAACATTAACAACAAGAACAACAAGAACAACATGAACAACAAGAACAACAAAAACAACAAGATCAGCAAGAACAACAACAACAACAACAACAAGAACAACAAGAACAACAAGAACAACAAGAACAACAAGAACAACAAGAACAACAAGAACAACAAGAACAACAAGAACAACAAGAAAAACAAGAACAACAAGAACAACAAGAAAAACAAGAACAACAAGCCCAACAAGAGCAAAAAGAGCAACAAGAGCAACAAGAGCAACAAGAGCAACAAAAGCAATAAGAGCAACAAGAACAACAAGAACAACAAGAACAACAAGAACAACAGGAACAACAAGAACAACTAGAACAACAAGAACAACAAGAACAACAAGGACAACAACAACAATAACAACAACAACAACAACAAAAATAAGAACAACAACAACAACAAGAACAACAAGAACAACCAGAACAACAACAACAAGAACAACTAGAACAACAACAACAAGAACAACAAGAACAACAAGAACAACAAGAACAACAAGAACAACAAGAACAACAAGAACAACAAGAACAACAAGAACAACAAGAACAACTAGAACAACAAGGACAACAAGACAACATGAACAGCAAGAACAACAAGAACAAGAACAACAAGAACAACCGGAACAACAAGAACAACAAGAACAACCAGAACAACAACAACAAGGACAACTAGAACAACAACAAGAAGAACAACAAGAACAACATGAACAACAAGAACAACAAGAACAACGAGAACAACAAGAACAACAAGAACAACAAGAACAACAAAAACAACGAGAACAACGAGAACAACGAGAACAACGAGAACAACAAGAATAACAAGAACAACAAGAACAACAAGAACAACTAGAACAACAAGATCAACAAGATCAACAAGATCAACAAGAACAACAAGAAAAACAAGAACAACAAGGACAACAACTAGAACAACAACAACAACAACAATTAGAACAACAACAACAACAAAAACAACAACAAGAACAACAAGAACAACAAGAACAACAAGAACAACAAGAACAACAAGAAGAACAAGAACAACAAGAACAACAAGAACATCAAGAACAACAAGAACAACGAGAACAACTAGAGCAACAAGAACAACAAGACAACATGAACAGCAAGAACAACAAGAACAACAAGAACAACATGAACAACAAGAACAACAAAAACAACAAGATCAGCAAGAACAACAACAACAACAACAACAAGAACAACAAGAACAACAAGAACAACAAGAACAACAAGAACAACAAGAACAACTAGAACAACAAGAACAACAAGAACAACAAGGACAACAACAACAATAACAACAACAACAACAACAAAAATAAGAACAACAACAACAACAAGAACAACAAGAACAACCAGAACAACAACAACAAGAACAACAAGAACAACAACAACAAGAACAACAAGAACAACTAGAACAACAAGGTCAACAAGACAACATGAACAGCAAGAACAACAAGAACAAGAACAACAAGAACAACCGGAACAACAAGAACAACAAGAACAACCAGAACAACAACAACAAGGACAACTAGAACAACAGCAAGAAGAACAACAAGAACAACATGAACAACAAGAACAACAAGAACAACGAGAACAACAAGAACAACAAGAACAACAAGAACAACAAAAACAACGAGAACAACGAGAACAACGAGAACAACGAGAACAACAAGAATAACAAGAACAACAAGAACAACAAGAACAACTAGAACAACAAGATCAACAAGATCAACAAGATCAACAAGAACAACAAGAACAACAAGAACAACAAGAACAACAACTAGAACAACAACAACAACAACAATTAGAACAACAACAACAACAACAACAACAAGAACAACAAGAACAACAACAACAACAACAACAACAAGAACAACAAGAACAACAAGAACAACAAGAACAACAAGAAAAACAAGAACAACAAGAACAACAAGAAAAACAAGAACAACAAGCCCAACAAGAGCAAAAAGAGCAACAAGAGCAACAAGAGCAACAAGAGCAACAAGAGCAACAAGATCAACAAGAGCAACAAAAGCAATAAGAGCAACAAGAACAACAAGAACAACAAGAACAACAAGAACAACAAGAACAACAAGAACAACAAGAACAACAAGAACAACAAGAACAACAAGAACAACAAGAACAACAAGAACAACAAGAACAACAAGAACAACAAGAACAACAAGAAGAACAAGAAGAACAAGAACAACAAGAACAAGAAGAACAACAAGAACAACAAGAACAACAAGAACAACAAGAACAACAAGAACAACAAGATCAACAAGAACAACAAGCACAACAAGAACAACAATGACAACAACAACAAGAACAACAATGACAACAACAACAAGAACAACAAGGACAACAACAACAACAACAAGAACAACATGAACAGTAAGAACAACAAGAACAACAAGAACAACAAGAACAACAAGAACAACAAGAACAACAAGAACAACAAGAACAACAAGAACAACAAGAACAACAAGAACAACAAGGACAACAACAACAATAACAACAAGAACAACCGGAACAACAAGAACAACAAGAACAACCGGAACAACAAGAACAACAAGAACAACCAGAACAACAACAACAAGGACAACTAGAACAACAACAAGAAGAACAACAAGAACAACATGAACAACAAGAACAACAAAAACAACAAGATCAGCAAGAACAACAACAACAACAGCAACAAGAACAACAAGAACAACAAGAACAACAAGAACAACAAGAACAACAAGAACAACAAGAACAACAAGAACAACAAGAACAACAAGAACAACAAGAACAACAAGAACAACAAGAACAACCAGAACAACGAGAACAACGAGAACAACGAGAACAACGAGAACAACGAGAGCAAGGAGAACAACGAGAACAACGAGAACAACGAGAACAACGAGAACAACGAGAACAACGAGAACAACGAGAACAACAAGAACAACGAGAACAACGAGAACAACAAGAACAACAAGAACAACAAGAACAACAAGAACAACAAGAACAACAAGAACAACAAGAACAACAAGAACAACAAGAACAACAAGAACAACAAGAACAACAAGAACAACAAGAACAACCAGAACAACGAGAACAACGAGAACAACGAGAACAACGAGAACAACGAGAGCAAGGAGAACAACGAGAACAACGAGAACAACGAGAACAACGAGAACAACGAGATCAACGAGATCAACGAGAACAACGAGGACAACGAGAACAACGAGAACAACAAGAACAACGAGAACAACAAGAACAACAAGAACTACAACAAGAACAACAAGAACAACAACAAGAACAACAAGAACAGAAAGAACAACAAGGAAAACAAGAACAAGAACAGCAAGAACAACAACAACAAGAACAACAATAACAACAAGAACAACAAGAACAACAAGAGCAACAAGAGCAACAAGAGCAACAAGAACAACAAGAACAAGAACAAGAACAACAAGAACAGAAAGAACAACAAGGACAAGGACAACAACAACAACAACAACATGAACAACAAGAACATCAACAACCAGAACAACAAGAACAACAACAGCAACAAGAGCAACAAGAGCAACAAGAGCAACAAGAGCAACAATAGCAACAAGAACAACAAGATCAACAAGAGCAACAAGAACAACAAGAGCAACAAGAGCAACAAGAGCAACAAGAACAACAAGATCTACAAGAACAACAAGCACAACAAGAACAACAATGACAACAACAACAAGAACAACAAGGACAACAACAACAACAACAACAAGAACAACATGAACAGTAAGAACAACAAGAACAACTAGAACAACAAGAACAACAAGAACAACAAGAGCAACAAGAACAACAAGAACAACAAGAACAACAAGAACAACGAGAACAACGAGAACAACGAGAACAACGAGATCAACGAGATCAACGAGAACAACGAGGACAACGAGAACAACGAGAACAACAAGAACAACGAGAACAACAAGAACAACAAGAACAACGAGAACAGCAAGAACAACAAGAGCAACAAGAGCAACAAGAGCAACAAGAGCAACAAGAGCAACAAGAACAACAAGAACAACAAGAACAACAAGATCAACAAGCACAACAAGAACAACAAGGACAAGGACAACAACAACAACAACAACAACATGAACAACAAGAACATCAACAACCAGAACAACAAGAACAACAACAGCAACAAGAGCAACAAGAGCAACAAGAGCAACAAGAACAACAAGATCTACAAGAACAACAAGCACAACAAGAACAACAATGACAACAACAACAAGAACAACAAGGACAACAACAACAACAACAACAACAACATGAACAGTAAGAACAACAAGAACAACTAGAACAACAAGAACAACAAGAACAACAAGAGCAACAAGAACAACAAGAACAACAAGAACAACAAGAACAACAAGAACAACAAGAACAACAAGAACAACAAGAGCAACAAGAACAACAAGAACAACAAGAACAACCGGAACAACAAGAACGACAAGAAAAACCAGAACAACAACAACAAGAACAACTAGAACAAGAACAAGAAGAACAACAAGAACAACAACAACCAGAACAACAAGAACTACAACAGCAACGAGAGCAACAAGAACAACAAGATCAACAAGAACAACAAGAACAACAAGAACAACAAGAACAATAAGAACAACAAGAACAACAAGAACAACGAGAACAACGAGAACAACGAGAACAACGAGAACAACGAGAACAACGAGAACAACGAGGACAACGAGAACAACGCGATCAACGAGAACAACAAGAACAACCAGAACAACAACAACAAGAACAACTAGAACAATAACAAGAACAACAACAACAACAACAACAAAAACAACAAGAACAACAAGAGCAACAAGAAGAACGAGAACAACAAGAACAACAAGAACAACAAGAACAACAAGAGCAACAAGAACAACAAGAACAACAAGACCAACCGGAACAACAAGAACAACAAGAACAACCAGACCAACAACAACAAGAACAACTAGAACAACAACAAGAACAACAACAACAACAAGAACAACAAAAACAACAAGAACTACAAGAGCAACAAGAACAACAAGACCAACAAGAACAACAAGAACTACAAGAACAACAAGAGTAACAAGAACAACAAGAACAACAAGAACAACAAGAACAAGAACAGCAAGAAAAACAACAACAACAACAACAACAAAAATAAGAACAACAACAACAACAAGAACAACAACATGAACAATCGGAACAACAAGGAGAACAAGAACAACCAGAACAACAACAACAAGAACAACTAGAACAACAACAACAAGAACAACTAGAACAACAACAAAAAGAACAACAAGAACAACTAGAACAACAAGGACAACAATACAACATGAACAACAAGAACAACCAGAACAACGAGAACAACGAGAACAACGAGAACAACGAGAACAACGAGAACAACGAGAACAGCGAGAGCAACGAGAACAACGAGAACAACGAGAACAACGAGAACAACGAGAACAACGAGAACAACGAGAACAACGAGATCAACGAGATCAACGAGAACAACGAGAACAACGAGAACAACGAGAACAACAAGAACAACCAGAACAACAACAACAAGAACAACTAGAACAATAACAAGAACAACAACAACAACAACAACAAAAACAACAAGAACAACAAGAGCAACAAGAAGAACGAGAACAACAAGAACAACAAGAACAACAAGAACAACAAGAGCAACAAGAACAACAAGAACAACAAGACCAACCGGAACAACAAGAACAACAAGAACAACCAGACCAACAACAACAAGAACAACTAGAACAACAACAAGAACAACAACAACAACAAGAACAACAAAAACAACAAGAACTACAAGAGCAACAAGAACAACAAGACCAACAAGAACAACAAGAACTACAAGAACAACAAGAGTAACAAGAACAACAAGAACAACAAGAACAACAAGAACAAGAACAGCAAGAAAAACAACAACAACAACAACAAAAATAAGAACAACAACAACAACAAGAACAACAACATGAACAATCGGAACAACAAGGAGAACAAGAACAACCAGAACGACAACAACAAGAACAACTAGAACAACAACAACAAGAACAACTAGAACAACAACAAAAAGAACAACAAGAACAACTAGAACAACAAGGACAACAATACAACATGAACAGCAAGAACAACAAGAACAACAAGAACAACAAGAACAAGAACAACAAGAACAACCGGAACAACAAGAACAACAAGAACAACCAGAACAACAACAACAAGGACAACTAGAACAACAACAAGAAGAACAACAAGAACAACATGAACAACAAGAACAACAAGAACAACATGAACAACAAGAACAACAAAAACAACAAGATCAGCAAGAACAACAACAACAACAACAACAAGAACAACAAGAACAACAAGAACAACAAGAACAACAAGAACAACAAGAACAACAAGAACAACAAGAACAACAAGAACAACAAGAACAACAAGAACAACAAGAAAAACAAGAACAACAAGAACAACAAGAAAAACAAGAACAACAAGCCCAACAAGAGCAAAAAGAGCAACAAGAGCAACAAGAGCAACAAGAGCAACAAAAGCAATAAGAGCAACAAGAACAACAAGAACAACAAGAACAACAAGATCAACAGGAACAACAAGAACAACTAGAACAACAAGAACAACAAGAACAACAAGGACAACAACAACAATAACAACAACAACAACAACAAAAATAAGAACAACAACAACAACAAGAACAACAAGAACAACCAGAACAACAACAACAAGAACAACTAGAACAACAACAACAAGAACAACAAGAACAACAAGAACAACAAGAACAACAAGAACAACAAGAACAACAAGAACAACAAGAACAACAAGAACAACAAGAACAACAAGAACAACAAGAACAACTAGAACAACAAGGACAACAAGACAACATGAACAGCAAGAACAACAAGAACAAGAACAACAAGAACAACCGGAACAACAAGAACAACAAGAACAACCAGAACAACAACAACAAGGACAACTAGAACAACAACAAGAAGAACAACAAGAACAACATGAACAACAAGAACAACAAGAACAACGAGAACAACAAGAACAACAAGAACAACAAGAACAACAAAAACAACGAGAACAACGAGAACAACGAGAACAACGAGAACAACAAGAATAACAAGAACAACAAGAACAACAAGAACAACTAGAACAACAAGATCAACAAGATCAACAAGATCAACAAGAACAACAAGAAAAACAAGAACAACAAGGACAACAACTAGAACAACAACAACAACAACAATTAGAACAACAACAACAACAAAAACAACAACAAGAACAACAAGAACAACAAGAACAACAAGAACAACAAGAACAACAAGAACAACAAGAACAACAAGAACATCAAGAACAACAAGAACAACAAGAACAACTAGAGCAACAAGAACAACAAGACAACATGAACAGCAAGAACAACAAGAACAACAAGAACAACATGAACAACAAGAACAACAAAAACAACAAGATCAGCAAGAACAACAACAACAACAACAACAAGAACAACAAGAACAACAAGAACAACAAGAACAACAAGAACAACTAGAACAACAAGAACAACAAGAACAACAAGGACAACAACAACAATAACAACAACAACAACAACAAAAATAAGAACAACAACAACAACAAGAACAACAAGAAGAACCAGAACAACAACAACAAGAACAACTAGAACAACAACAACAAGAACAACAAGAACAACAAGAACAACAAGAACAACTAGAACAACAAGGTCAACAAGACAACATGAACAGCAAGAACAACAAGAACAAGAACAACAAGAACAACCGGAACAACAAGAACAACAAGAACAACCAGAACAACAACAACAAGGACAACTAGAACAACAGCAAGAAGAACAACAAGAACAACATGAACAACAAGAACAACAAGAACAACGAGAACAACAAGAACAACAAGAACAACAAGAACAACAAAAACAACGAGAACAACGAGAACAACGAGAACAACGAGAACAACAAGAATAACAAGAACAACAAGAGCAACAAGAACAACAAGATCAACAAGATCAACAAGATCAACAAGAACAACAAGAAAAACAAGAACAACAAGGACAACAACTAGAACAACAACAACAACAACAATTAGAACAACAACAACAACAAAAACAACAACAAGAACAACAAGAACAACAAGAACAACAAGAACAACAAGAAGAACAAGAACAACAAGAACAACAAGAACATCAAGAACAACAAGAACAACAAGAACAACTAGAGCAACAAGAACAACAAGACAACATGAACAGCAAGAACAACAAGAACAACAAGAACAACATGAACAACAAGAACAACAAAAACAACAAGATCAGCAAGAACAACAACAACAACAACAACAAGAACAACAAGAACAACAAGAACAACAAGAACAACAAGAACAATAAGAACAACTAGAACAACAAGAACAACAAGAACAACAAGGACAGCAACAACAATAACAACAACAACAACAACAAAAATAAGAACAACAACAGCAACAAGAACAACAAGAACAACCAGAACAACAACAACAAGAACAACTAGAACAACAACAACAAGAACAACAAGAACAACAAGAACAACAAGAACAACAAGAACAACAAGAACAACAAGAACAACTAGAACAACAAGGTCAACAAGACAACATGAACAGCAAGAACAACAAGAACAAGAACAACAAGAACAACAAGAACAACCGGAACAACAAGAACAACAAGAACAACCAGAACAACAACAACAAGGACAACTAGAACAACAGCAAGAAGAACAACAAGAACAACATGAACAACAAGAACAACAAGAACAACGAGAACAACAAGAACAACAAGAACAACAAGAACAACAAAAACAACGAGAACAACGAGAACAACGAGAACAACGAGAACAACAAGAATAACAAGAACAACAAGAGCAACAAGAACAACAAGATCAACAAGATCAACAAGATCAACAAGAACAACAAGAAAAACAAGAACAACAAGGACAACAACTAGAACAACAACAACAACAACAATTAGAACAACAACAACAACAAAAACAACAACAAGAACAACAAGAACAACAAGAACAACAAGAACAACAAGAACAACAAGAAGAACAAGAACAACAAGAACAACAAGAACATCAAGAACAACAAGAACAACAAGAACAACTAGAGCAACAAGAACAGCAAGAACAACAAGAACAACAAGAACAACATGAACAACAAGAACAACAAAAACAACAAGATCAGCAAGAACAACAACAACAACAACAACAAGAACAACAAGAACAACAAGAACAACAAGAACAACAAGAACAATAAGAACAACTAGAACAACAAGAACAACAAGAACAACAAGGACAACAACAACAATAACAACAACAACAACAACAAAAATAAGAACAACAACAGCAACAAGAACAACAAGAACAACCAGAACAACAACAACAAGAACAACTAGAACAACAACAACAACAAGAACAACAAGAACAACAAGAACAACAAGAACAACTAGAACAACAAGGTCAACAAGACAACATGAACAGCAAGAACAACAAGAACAAGAACAACAAGAACAACCGGAACAACAAGAACAACAAGAACAACCAGAACAACAACAACAAGGACAACTAGAACAACAGCAAGAAGAACAACAAGAACAACATGAACAACAAGAACAACAAGAACAACGAGAACAACAAGAACAACAAGAACAACAAGAACAACAAAAACAACGAGAACAACGAGAACAACGAGAACAACGAGAACAACAAGAATAACAAGAACAACAAGAACAACAAGAACAACTAGAACAACAAGATCAACAAGATCAACAAGATCAACAAGAACAACAAGAACAACAAGAACAACAAGAACAACAACTAGAACAACAACAACAACAACAATTAGAACAACAACAACAACAACAACAACAAGAACAACAAGAACAACAACAACAACAACAACAACAAGAACAACAAGAACAACAACAACAACAAGAACAACAAGAACAACAAGAACAACAAGAACAACAACAACAACAAGAACAACAAGAACAACAAGAACAACAAGAACAACAAGAAAAACAAGAACAACAAGAACAACAAGAAAAACAAGAACAACAAGCCCAACAAGAGCAACAAGAGCAACAAGAGCAACAAGATCAACAAGAGCAACAAAAGCAATAAGAGCAACAAGAACAACAAGAACAACAAGAACAACAAGAACAACAAGAACAACAAGAACAACAAGAACAACAAGAACAACAAGAACAACAAGAACAACAAGAACAACAAGAACAACAAGAACAACAAGAAGAACAAGAAGAACAAGAACAACAAGAACAAGAAGAACAACAAGAACAACAAGAACAACAAGAACAACAAGAACAACAAGAACAACAAGATCAACAAGAACAACAAGCACAACAAGAACAACAATGACAACAACAACAAGAACAACAATGACAACAACAACAAGAACAACAAGGACAACAACAACAACAACAAGAACAACAAGAACAACAAGAACAACAAGAACAGCAAGAACAACAAGAACAACAAGAACAACAAGAACAACAAGAACAACAAGAACAACAAGAACAACAAGAACAACCAGAACAACGAGAACAACGAGAACAACGAGAACAACGAGAACAACGAGAACAACGAGAACAACGAGAGCAACGAGAACAACGAGAACAACGAGAACAACGAGAACAACGAGAACAACGAGAACAACGAGAACAACGAGATCAACGAGATCAACGAGAACAACGAGAACAACGAGAACAACGAGAACAACAAGAACAACGAGAACAACAAGAACAACAAGAACAACAAGAACAAGAACAGCAAGAACAACATGAACAACAACAACAAGAACAACAGGAACAACAACAACAAGAGCAACGAGAACAACAACAACAACAACAACAAGAACAACAAGAACAACAAGAACAACCAGAACAACGAGAACAACGAGAACAACGAGAACAACGAGAACAACGAGAACAACGAGAGCAAGGAGAACAACGAGAACAACGAGAACAACGAGAACAACGAGAACAACGAGATCAACGAGATCAACGAGAACAACGAGGACAACGAGAACAACGAGAACAACAAGAACAACGAGAACAACAAGAACAACAAGAACAACAACAAGAACAACAAGAACAACAAGAACAACAACAAGAACAACAAGAACAGAAAGAACAACAAGGAAAACAAGAACAAGAACAGCAAGAACAACAACAACAAGAACAACAATAACAACAAGAACAACAAGAACAACAAGAGCAACAAGAGCAACAAGAGCAACAAGAACAACAAGAACAAGAACAAGAACAACAAGAACAGAAAGAACAACAAGGACAACAAGAACAAGAACAGCAAGAACAACAACAAGAAGAACAACAAGAACAACAAGAGCAACAAGAGCAACAAGAGCAACAAGAACAACAAGAACAACAAGAACAACAAGATCAACAAGCACAACAAGAACAACAAGGACAAGGACAACAACAACAACAACAACAACATGAACAACAAGAACATCAACAACCAGAACAACAAGAACAACAACAGCAACAAGAGCAACAAGAGCAACAAGAGCAACAAGAGCAACAATAGCAACAAGAACAACAAGAACAACAAGAGCAACAAGAACAACAAGAGCAACAAGAGCAACAAGAGCAACAAGAACAACAAGATCTACAAGAACAACAAGCACAACAAGAACAACAATGACAACAACAACAAGAACAACAAGGACAACAACAACAACAACAACAAGAACAACATGAACAGTAAGAACAACAAGAACAACTAGAACAACAAGAACAACAAGAACAACAAGAGCAACAAGAACAACAAGAACAACAAGAACAACAAGAACAACAAGAACAACAAGAGCAACAAGAACAACAAGAACCCACAAGAACAACCGGAACAACAAGAACGACAAGAAAAACCAGAACAACAACAACAAGAACAACTAGAACAAGAACAAGGAGAACAACAAGAACAACAACAACCAGAACAACAAGAACTACAACAGCAACGAGAGCAACAAGAACAACAAGATCAACAAGAACAACAAGAACAACAAGAACAACAAGTACAACAAGAACAACAACAACAAGAACAACAACAACAAGAACAGCAAGAACAACAACAACATTAACAACAAGAACATCAACAACCAGAGCAACAAGAGCAACAAGAACAACAAGAACAACAAGCACAACAAGAACAACAAGAGCAACAAGAGCAACAAGAACGACAAGAACAACAGGAACAACAACAACAACAACAACAAGAACAACAACAACAACAAGAACAATAAGAACAACAAGAACAACAAGAACAACGAGAACAACGAGAACAACGAGAACAACGAGAACAACGAGAACAACGAGAACAACGAGGACAACGAGAACAACGCGAACAACGAGAACAACAAGAACAACCAGAACAACAACAACAAGAACAACTAAAACAATAACAAGAACAACAACAACAACAACAAAAACAACAAGAACAACAAGAGCAACAAGAAGAACAAGAACAACAAGCACAACAAGAACAACAAGAACAACAAGAGCAACAAGAACAACAAGAACACCAAGACCAACCGGAACAACAAGAACAACAAGAACAACCAGACCAACAACAACAAGAAGAACAACAAAAACAACAAGAACAACAAGAGCAACAAGAACAACAAGACCAACAAGAACAACAAGAACTACAAGAACAACAAGAGTAACAAGAACAACAAGAACAACAACAAGAACAACAACAACAACAAGAACAACAAAAACAACAAGAACAACAAGAGCAACAAGAACAACAAGACCAACAAGAACAACAAGAACTACAAGAACAACAAGAGTAACAAGAACAACAAGAACAACAAGAACAACAAGAACAACAAGAACAAGAACAGCAAGAAAAACAACAACAACAACAACAAAAATAAGAACAACAACAACAACAAGAACAACAACATGAACAATCGGAACAACAAGAAGAACAAGAACAACCAGAACAACAACAACAAGAACAACTAGAACAACAACAACAAGAACAACAAGAACAACAAGAACAACAAGAACAACAAGAACAACAAGAACAACAAGAACAACAAGAACAACAAGAACAACAAGAACAACAAGAACAACAAGAACAACAAGAACAACTAGAACAACAAGGACAACAAGACAACATGAACAGCAAGAACAACAAGAACAAGAACAACAAGAACAACCGGAACAACAAGAACAACAAGAACAACCAGAACAACAACAACAAGGACAACTAGAACAACAACAAGAAGAACAACAAGAACAACATGAACAACAAGAACAACAAGAACAACGAGAACAACAAGAACAACAAGAACAACAAGAACAACAAAAACAACGAGAACAACGAGAACAACGAGAACAACAAGAATAACAAGAACAACAAGAACAACAAGAACAACTAGAACAACAAAATCAACAAGATCAACAAGATCAACAAGAACAACAAGAACAACAAGAACAACAAGAACAACAACTAGAACAACAACAACAACAACAACAATTAGAACAACAACAACAACAACAACAACAAGAACAACAAGAACAACAAGAACAACAAGAACAACAAGAACAACAAGAACAACAAGAACAACAAGAACAACCAGAACAACAACAACAAGGACAACTAGAACAACAACAAGAAGAACAACAAGAACAACATGAACAACAAGAACAACAAGAACAACATGAACAACAAGAACAACAAAAACAACAAGATCAGCAAGAACAACAATAACAACAACAACAAGAACAACAAGAACAACAAGAACAACAAGAACAACAAGAACAACAAGAACAACAAGAACAACAAGAACAACAAGAACAACAAGAACAACAAGAACAACAAGAACAACCAGAACAACGAGAACAACGAGAACAACGAGAACAACGAGAACAACGAGAACAACGAGAACAACGAGAACAACGAGAGCAACGAGAACAACGAGAACAACGAGAACAACGAGAACAACGAGAACAACGAGAACAACGAGAACAACGAGAACAACGAGAACAACGAGATCAACGAGATCAACGAGAACAACGAGAACAACGAGAACAACGAGAACAGCGAGAGCAAGGAGAACAACGAGAACAACGAGAACAACGAGAACAACGAGAACAACGAGATCAACGAGAACAACGAGAACAACGAGGACAACGAGAACAACGAGAACAACAAGAACAACGAGAACAACAAGAACAACAAGAACAACAACAAGAACAACAAGAACAACAAGAACAACAACAAGAACAACAAGAACAGAAAGAACAACAAGGAAAACAAGAACAAGAACAGCAAGAACAACAACAACAAGAACAACAATAACAACAAGAACAACAAGAACAACAAGAGCAACAAGAGCAACAAGAGCAACAAGAACAACAAGAACAAGAACAAGAACAACAAGAACAGAAAGAACAACAAGGACAACAAGAACAAGAACAGCAAGAACAACAACAAGAAGAACAACAAGAACAACAACAGCAACAAGAGCAACAAGAGCAACAAGAGCAACAAGAGCAACAAGAGCAACAATAGCAACAAGAACAACAAGAACAACAAGAGCAACAAGAACAACAAGAGCAACAAGAGCAACAAGAACAACAAGATCTACAAGAACAACAAGCACAACAAGAACAACAATGACAACAACAACAAGAACAACAAGGACAACAACAACAACAACAAGAACAACATGAACAGTAAGAACAACAAGAACAACTAGAACAACAAGAACAACAAGAACAACAAGAGCAACAAGAACAACAAGAACAACAAGAACAACAAGAACAACAAGAACAACAAGAACAACAAGAGCAACAAGAACAACTAGAACAACAAGAACAACAAGAACAACAAGAAGAACAAGAACAGCAAGAACAAGAAGAACAACGAGAACAACAAGATCAACAAGAACAACAAGACCAACAAAAACAAATAGGACAACAAGAACAACAAGAACAAGAAGAACAACAAGAACAACAACAAGAACAAGAAGAACAACAAGAACAACAAGAACAACAAGAACAGCAAGAACAACAAGGACAACAAGAACAGCAAGAACAACAAGAACAACAAGAACAACAAGAAGAACAACAAGAACAACAACAAGAACAACAACAACAACAACTAGAACAACAAGAACAACAAGAACAACAAGAGTAACAGGAGCAACAAGAGCAACAGGACCAACAAGAACAACAAGATCAACAAGAACAACAACAACAACAAGAACAACTAGAACAACAACAACAAGAACAACAAGAACAACAAGATCAACAAGAACAACAAGAACAACAAGAACAACAAGAACAACAAGAACAACAAGAACAACAACAACAACAAGAACAACTAGAACAACAACAACAAGAACAACAAGAACAACAAGATCAACAAGAACAACAAGAACAACAAGAACAACAAGAACAACAAGAACAACAAGAGCAACAAGAACAACAAGAACAACAAGAACAACAAGAACAACAAGAACAACAAGAACAACAAGAACAACAAGAACAACAAGAACAACAAGAACAACAAGAACAACAAGAACAACAAGAACAACAAGAACAACAAGAACAACAAGAACAACAAGAACAACAAGAACAACAAGATCAACAAGAACAACAAGCACAACAAGAACACCAATGACAACAACAACAAGAACAACAAGGACAACAACAACAACAAGAACAACATGAACAGTAAGAACAACAAGAACAACAAGGAGAACAAGAACAACAAGAACAACAAGAACAACAAGAACAACAAGAACAACAAGGACAACAACAACAATAACAACAAGAACAACAAGAACAACAAAAACAACAAGAACAACAAGAACAACAAGAACAACAAGAACAACAAGGACAACAACAACAATAACAACAACAACAACAACAAAAATAAGAACAACAACAACAACAAGAACAACAAGAACAACAAGAACAACCAGAACAACAACAACAAGAACAACAAGAACAACAAGAACAACCAGAACAACAACAACAAGAACAACTAGAACAACAACAACAAGATCAACAAGAACAACAAGAACAACAAGAACAACTAGAACAACAAGGACAACAAGACAACATGAACAGCAAAAACAACAAGAACAACAATAACAACAAGAACAACAAGATCAACAAGCACAACAAGAACAACAAGGACAACAACAACAAGAACAACAAGGACAAGGACAACAACAACAACAACAACAAGAACAACAACAACATCAACAACAAGAACATCAACAACCAGAACAACAAGAACAACAACAGCAACAAGAGCAACAAGAGCAACAAAAGCAACAAGAGCAACAAGAGCTACAAGAGCAACAAGAACAACAAGAACAACAAGAGCAACAAGAGCAACAAGAGCAACAAGAACAACAAGATCTACAAGAACAACAAGCACAACAAGAACAACAATGACAACAACAACAAGAACAACAAGGACAACAACAACAACAACAAGAACAACAAGAACAACATGTACAGTAAGAACAACAAGAACAACAACAACAACATGGAGAACAAGAACAACAAGAACAACAAGAACAACAAGAGCAACAAGAGCATCAAGAACAACAAGAACATCAAGAACAACAAGAACAACAAGAACAACAAGAACAACAAGAACAACCGGTACAACAAGAACGACAAGAAAAACCAGAACAACAACAACAAGAACAACTAGAACAAGAACAAGAACAACAACAAGAACACCAACAACCAGAACAACAAGAACTACAACAGCAACGAGAGCAACAAGAACAACAAGATCAACAAGAACAACAAGAACAACAAGAACAACAAGAACAACAACAACAAGAACAGCAAGAACAACAACAACATTAACAACAAGAACATCAACAACCAGAGCAACAAGAGCAACAAGAGCAACAAGTGCAACAAGAACAACAAGAACAACAAGAACAACAAGCACAACAAGAACAACAAGAGCAACAAGAGCAACAGGAGCAACAAGAACAACAAGAACAACAGGAACAACAAGGACAACAACAACAAGAACAACAAGGACAACATCATCAACAACAACAACAAGAACAACATGAACAGTAAGAACAACAAGAACAACAAGAGCAACAAGAAGAACAAGAACAACAAGAACAACAAGAAGAACAAGAACAACAAGAACAACAAGGACAACATCATCAACAACAACAACAAGAACAACATGAACAGTAAGAGCAACAAGAACAACAAGAACAACGAGAAGAACAAGAACAACGAGAACAACAAGAACAACAACAACAACAAGAACAGCAAGAACAACAAGAACAACAAGAACAACAAGAACAACGAGAACAACGAGAACAACGAGAACAGCGAGAACAACGAGAACAACGAGGACAACGAGAACAACGAGAACAACGAGAACAACGAGAACAACGAGAACAACGAGAACAACGAGAACAACGAGAACAACGAGAACAACGAGAACAACGAGAACAACGAGAACAACGAGATCAACGAGAACAACGAGAACAACGAGAACAACGAGAACAACGAGAACAACAAGAACAACAAGAACAACAAGAACAACAACTAGAACAACAACAACAACAACAATTAGAACAACAACAACAACAACAACAACAAGAACAACAAGAACAACAACAACAACAACAACAACAAGAACAACAAGAACAACAACAACAACAAGAACAACAAGAACAACAAGAACAACAAGAACAACAACAACAACAAGAACAACAAGAACAACAAGAACAACAAGAACAACAAGAAAAACAAGAACAACAAGAACAACAAGAAAAACAAGAACAACAAGCCCAACAAGAGCAAAAAGAGCAACAAGAGCAACAAGAGCAACAAGAGCAACAAGAGCAACAAGATCAACAAGAGCAACAAAAGCAATAAGAGCAACAAGAACAACAAGAACAACAAGAACAACAAGAACAACAAGAACAACAAGAACAACAAGAACAACAAGAACAACAAGAACAACAAGAACAACAAGAACAACAAGAACAACAAGAAGAACAAGAAGAACAAGAACAACAAGAACAAGAAGAACAACAAGAACAACAAGAACAACAAGAACAACAAGAACAACAAGAACAACAAGATCAACAAGAACAACAAGCACAACAAGAACAACAATGACAACAACAACAAGAACAACAATGACAACAACAACAAGAACAACAATGACAACAACAACAAGAACAACAAGGACAACAACAACAACAACAAGAACAACAAGAACAGCAAGAACAACAAGAACAACAAGAACAACAAGAACAACAAGAACAACAAGAACAACAAGAACAACAAGAACAACGAGAACAACGAGAACAACGAGAACAACGAGAACAACAAGAACAACCAGAACAACGAGAACAACGAGAACTACGAGAACAACGAGAGCAACGAGAACAACGAGAACAACGAGAACAACGAGAACAACGAGAACAACGAGATCAACGAGAACAACGAGATCAACGAGATCAACGAGAACAACGAGAACAACGAGAACAACGAGAACAACAAGAACAACGAGAACAACAAGAACAACAAGAACAACAAGAGCAAGAACAGCAAGAACAACATGAACAACAACAACAAGAACAACAGGAACAACAACAACAAGAGCAACGAGAACAACAACAACAACAACAACAAGAACAACAAGAACAACAAGAACAACCAGAACAACGAGAACGACGAGAACAACGAGAACAACGAGAACAACGAGAACAACGAGAGCAAGGAGAACAACGAGAACAACGAGAACAACGAGAACAACGAGAACAACGAGATCAACGAGATCAACGAGAACAACGAGGACAACGAGAACAACGAGAACAACAAGAACAACGAGAACAACAAGAACAACAAGAACAACAACAAGAACAACAAGAACAACAAGAACAACAACAAGAACAACAAGAACAGAAAGAACAACAAGGAAAACAAGAACAAGAACAGCAAGAACAACAACAACAAGAACAACAATAACAACAAGAACAACAAGAACAACAAGAGCAACAAGAGCAACAAGAGCAACAAGAACAACAAGAACAAGAACAAGAACAACAAGAACAGAAAGAACAACAAGGACAACAAGAACAAGAACAGCAAGAACAACAACAAGAAGAACAACAAGAACAACAAGAGCAACAAGAGCAACAAGAGCAACAAGAACAACAAGAACAACAAGAACAACAAGATCAACAAGCACAACAAGAACAACAAGGACAAGGACAACAACAACAACAACAACAACATGAACAACAAGAACATCAACAACCAGAACAACAAGAACAACAACAGCAACAAGAGCAACAAGAGCAACAAGAGCAACAAGAGCAACAATAGCAACAAGAACAACAAGAACAACAAGAGCAACAAGAACAACAAGAGCAACAAGAGCAACAAGAGCAACAAGAACAACAAGATCTACAAGAACAACAAGCACAACAAGAACAACAATGACAACAACAACAAGAACAACAAGGACAACAACAACAACAACAACAAGAACAACATGAACAGTAAGAACAACAAGAACAACTAGAACAACAAGAACAACAAGAACAACAAGAGCAACAAGAACAACAAGAACAACAAGAACAACAAGAACAACAAGAACAACAAGAGCAACAAGAACAACAAGAACCCACAAGAACAACCGGAACAACAAGAACGACAAGAAAAACCAGAACAACAACAACAAGAACAACTAGAACAAGAACAAGGAGAACAACAAGAACAACAACAACCAGAACAACAAGAACTACAACAGCAACGAGAGCAACAAGAACAACAAGATCAACAAGAACAACAAGAACAACAAGAACAACAAGAACAACAAGTACAACAAGAACAACAACAACAAGAACAACAACAACAAGAACAGCAAGAACAACAACAACATTAACAACAAGAACATCAACAACCAGAGCAACAAGAGCAACAAGAGCAACAAGAGCAACAAGAACAACAAGAACAACAAGCACAACAAGAACAACAAGAACAACAAGAGCAACAAGAGCAACAAGAACGACAAGAACAACAGGAACAACAACAACAACAACAACAAGAACAACAACAACAACAAGAACAATAAGAACAACAAGAACAACAAGAACAACGAGAACAACGAGAACAACGAGAACAACGAGAACAACCAGAACAACGAGGACAACGAGAACAACGCGAACAACGAGAACAACAAGAACAACCAGAACAACAACAACAAGATCAACTAGAACAATAACAAGAACAACAACAACAACAACAAAAACAACAAGAACAACAAGAGCAACAAGAAGAACAAGAACAACAAGCACAACAAGAACAACAAGAACAACAAGAGCAACAAGAACAACAAGAACAACAAGACCAACCGGAACAACAAGAACAACAAGAACAACCAGACCAACAACAACAAGAACAACTAGAACAACAACAAGAACAACAACAACAACAAGAACAACAAAAACAACAAGAACAACAAGAGCAACAAGAACAACAAGACCAACAAGAACAACAAGAACTACAAGAACAACAAGAGTAACAAGAACAACAAGAACAACAAGAACAACAAGAACAACAAGAACAAGAACAGCAAGAAAAACAACAACAACAACAACAAAAATAAGAACAACAACAACAACAAGAACAACAACATGAACAATCGGAACAACAAGAAGAACAAGAACAACCAGAACAACAACAACAAGAACAACTAGAACAACAACAAGAAGAACAACTAGAACAACAACAAAAAGAACAACAAGAACAACTAGAACAACAAGGACAACAATACAACATGAACAGCAAGAACAACAAGAACAACAAGAACAACAAGAACAACAAGAACAAGAACAACAAGAACAACCGGAACAACAAGAACAACAAGAACAACCAGAACAACAACAACAAGGACAACTAGAACAACAACAAGAAGAACAACAAGAACAACAAGAACAACAAGAACAACAAGAACAACAAGAACAACAAGAACAACAAGAACAACAAGAACAACAAGAACAACAGGAACAACAAGAACAACTAGAACAACAAGAACAACAAAGACAACAACAACAATAACAACAACAACAACAAAAATAAGAACAACAACAACAACAAGAACAACAAGAACAACCAGAACAACAACAACAAGAACAACTAGAACAACAACAACAAGAACAACAAGAACAACAAGAACAACAAGAACAACAAGAACAACAAGAACAACAAGAACAACAAGAACAACAAGAACAACAAGAACAACAAGAACAACAAGAACAACTAGAACAACAAGGACAACAAGACAACATGAACAGCAAGAACAACAAGAACAACCAGAACAACAACAACAAGAACAACTAGAACAACAACAACAAGAACAACAAGAACAACAAGAACAACAAGAACAACAAGAACAACAAGAACAACAAGAACAACAAGAACAACAAGAACAACAAGAACAACAAGAACAACAAGAACAACAAGAACAACAAGAACAACAAGAACAACAAGAACAACAAGAACAACAAGAACAACAAGAACAACAAGGACAACAACAACAATAACAACAAGAACAACCGGAACAACAAGAACAACAAGAACAACCGGAACAACAAGAACAACAAGAACAACCAGAACAACAACAACAAGGACAACTAGAACAACAACAAGAAGAACAACAAGAACAACATGAACAACAAGAACAACAAAAACAACAAGATCAGCAAGAACAACAACAACAACAACAACAACAAGAACAACAAGAACAACAAGAACAACAAGAACAACAAGAACAACAAGAACAACAAGAACAACAAGAACAACAAGAACAACAAGAACAACAAGAACAACAAGAACAACAAGAACAACAAGAACAACAAGAACAACAAGAACAACAAGAACAACAAGAACAACAAGAACAACAAGAACAACCAGAACAACGAGAACAACGAGAACAACGAGAACAACGAGAACAACGAGAACAACGAGAACAACGAGAGCAACGAGAACAACGAGAACAACGAGAACAACGAGAACAACGAGAACAACGAGAACAACGAGAACAACGAGATCAACGAGATCAACGAGAACAACGAGAACAACGAGAACAACGAGAACAACAAGAACAACGAGAACAACAAGAACAACAAGAACAACAAGAACAAGAACAGCAAGAACAACATGAACAACAACAACAAGAACAACAGGAACAACAACAACAAGAGCAACGAGAACAACAACAACAACAACAACAAGAACAACAAGAACAACAAGATCAACCAGAACAACGAGAACAACGAGAACAACGAGAACAACGAGAACAACGAGAGCAAGGAGAACAACGAGAACAACGAGAACAACGAGAACAACGAGAACAACGAGATCAACGAGATCAACGAGAACAACGAGGACAACGAGAACAACGAGAACAACAAGAACAACGAGAACAACAAGAACAACAAGAACAACAACAAGAACAACAAGAACAACAACAAGAACAACAAGAACAGAAAGAACAACAAGGAAAACAAGAACAAGAACAGCAAGAACAACAACAACAAGAACAACAATAACAACAAGAACAACAAGAACAACAAGAGCAACAAGAGCAACAAGAGCAACAAGAACAACAAGAACAAGAACAAGAACAACAAGAACAGAAAGAACAACAAGGACAAGGACAACAACAACAACAACAACATGAACAACAAGAACATCAACAACCAGAACAACAAGAACAACAACAGCAACAAGAGCAACAAGAGCAACAAGAGCAACAAGAGCAACAATAGCAACAAGAACAACAAGAACAACAAGAGCAACAAGAACAACAAGAGCAACAAGAGCAACAAGAGCAACAAGAACAACAAGATCTACAAGAACAACAAGCACAACAAGAACAACAATGACAACAACAACAAGAACAACAAGGACAACAACAACAACAACAACAAGAACAACATGAACAGTAAGAACAACAAGAACAACTAGAACAACAAGAACAACAAGAACAACAAGAGCAACAAGAACAACAAGAACAACAAGAACAACAAGAACAACGAGAACAACGAGAACAACGAGAACAACGAGATCAACGAGATCAACGAGAACAACGAGGACAACGAGAACAACGAGAACAACAAGAACAACGAGAACAACAAGAACAACAAGAACAACGAGAACAGCAAGAACAACAAGAGCAACAAGAGCAACAAGAGCAACAAGAGCAACAAGAACAACAAGAACAACAAGAACAACAAGATCAACAAGCACAACAAGAACAACAAGGACAAGGACAACAACAACAACAACAACAACATGAACAACAAGAACATCAACAACCAGAACAACAAGAACAACAACAGCAACAAGAGCAACAAGAGCAACAAGAGCAACAAGAACAACAAGATCTACAAGAACAACAAGCACAACAAGAACAACAATGACAACAACAACAAGAACAACAAGGACAACAACAACAACAACAACAACAACATGAACAGTAAGAACAACAAGAACAACTAGAACAACAAGAACAACAAGAACAACAAGAGCAACAAGAACAACAAGAACAACAAGAACAACAAGAACAACAAGAACAACAAGAACAACAAGAACAACAAGAGCAACAAGAACAACAAGAACAACAAGAACAACCGGAACAACAAGAACGACAAGAAAAACCAGAACAACAACAACAAGAACAACTAGAACAAGAACAAGAAGAACAACAAGAACAACAACAACCAGAACAACAAGAACTACAACAGCAACGAGAGCAACAAGAACAACAAGATCAACAAGAACAACAAGAACAACAAGAACAACAAGAACAATAAGAACAACAAGAACAACAAGAACAACGAGAACAACGAGAACAACGAGAACAACGAGAACAACGAGAACAACGAGAACAACGAGGACAACGAGAACAACGCGATCAACGAGAACAACAAGAACAACCAGAACAACAACAACAAGAACAACTAGAACAATAACAAGAACAACAACAACAACAACAACAAAAACAACAAGAACAACAAGAGCAACAAGAAGAACGAGAACAACAAGAACAACAAGAACAACAAGAACAACAAGAGCAACAAGAACAACAAGAACAACAAGACCAACCGGAACAACAAGAACAACAAGAACAACCAGACCAACAACAACAAGAACAACTAGAACAACAACAAGAACAACAACAACAACAAGAACAACAAAAACAACAAGAACTACAAGAGCAACAAGAACAACAAGACCAACAAGAACAACAAGAACTACAAGAACAACAAGAGTAACAAGAACAACAAGAACAACAAGAACAACAAGAACAAGAACAGCAAGAAAAACAACAACAACAACAACAACAAAAATAAGAACAACAACAACAACAAGAACAACAACATGAACAATCGGAACAACAAGGAGAACAAGAACAACCAGAACAACAACAACAAGAACAACTAGAACAACAACAACAAGAACAACTAGAACAACAACAAAAAGAACAACAAGAACAACTAGAACAACAAGGACAACAATACAACATGAACAACAAGAACAACCAGAACAACGAGAACAACGAGAACAACGAGAACAACGAGAACAACGAGAACAACGAGAACAGCGAGAGCAACGAGAACAACGAGAACAACGAGAACAACGAGAACAACGAGAACAACGAGAACAACGAGAACAACGAGATCAACGAGATCAACGAGAACAACGAGAACAACGAGAACAACGAGAACAACAAGAACAACCAGAACAACAACAACAAGAACAACTAGAACAATAACAAGAACAACAACAACAACAACAACAAAAACAACAAGAACAACAAGAGCAACAAGAAGAACGAGAACAACAAGAACAACAAGAACAACAAGAACAACAAGAGCAACAAGAACAACAAGAACAACAAGACCAACCGGAACAACAAGAACAACAAGAACAACCAGACCAACAACAACAAGAACAACTAGAACAACAACAAGAACAACAACAACAACAAGAACAACAAAAACAACAAGAACTACAAGAGCAACAAGAACAACAAGACCAACAAGAACAACAAGAACTACAAGAACAACAAGAGTAACAAGAACAACAAGAACAACAAGAACAACAAGAACAAGAACAGCAAGAAAAACAACAACAACAACAACAAAAATAAGAACAACAACAACAACAAGAACAACAACATGAACAATCGGAACAACAAGGAGAACAAGAACAACCAGAACAACAACAACAAGAACAACTAGAACAACAACAACAAGAACAACTAGAACAACAACAAAAAGAACAACAAGAACAACTAGAACAACAAGGACAACAATACAACATGAACAGCAAGAACAACAAGAACAACAAGAACAACAAGAACAACAAGAACAAGAACAACAAGAACAACCGGAACAACAAGAACAACAAGAACAACCAGAACAACAACAACAAGGACAACTAGAACAACAACAAGAAGAACAACAAGAACAACATGAACAACAAGAACAACAAGAACAACATGAACAACAAGAACAACAAAAACAACAAGATCAGCAAGAACAACAACAACAACAACAACAAGAACAACAAGAACAACAAGAACAACAAGAACAACAAGAACAACAAGAACAACAAGAACAACAAGAACAACAAGAACAACAAGAAAAACAAGAACAACAAGAACAACAAGAAAAACAAGAACAACAAGCCCAACAAGAGCAAAAAGAGCAACAAGAGCAACAAGAGCAACAAGAGCAACAAAAGCAATAAGAGCAACAAGAACAACAAGAACAACAAGAACAACAAGATCAACAGGAACAACAAGAACAACTAGAACAACAAGAACAACAAGAACAACAAGGACAACAACAACAATAACAACAACAACAACAACAAAAATAAGAACAACAACAACAACAAGAACAACAAGAACAACCAGAACAACAACAACAAGAACAACTAGAACAACAACAACAAGAACAACAAGAACAACAAGAACAACAAGAACAACAAGAACAACAAGAACAACAAGAACAACAAGAACAACAAGAACAACAAGAACAACAAGAACAACTAGAACAACAAGGACAACAAGACAACATGAACAGCAAGAACAACAAGAACAAGAACAACAAGAACAACCGGAACAACAAGAACAACAAGAACAACCAGAACAACAACAACAAGGACAACTAGAACAACAACAAGAAGAACAACAAGAACAACATGAACAACAAGAACAACAAGAACAACGAGAACAACAAGAACAACAAGAACAACAAGAACAACAAAAACAACGAGAACAACGAGAACAACGAGAACAACGAGAACAACAAGAATAACAAGAACAACAAGAACAACAAGAACAACTAGAACAACAAGATCAACAAGATCAACAAGATCAACAAGAACAACAAGAAAAACAAGAACAACAAGGACAACAACTAGAACAACAACAACAACAACAATTAGAACAACAACAACAACAAAAACAACAACAAGAACAACAAGAACAACAAGAACAACAAGAACAACAAGAACAACAAGAACAACAAGAACAACAAGAACATCAAGAACAACAAGAACAACAAGAACAACTAGAGCAACAAGAACAACAAGACAACATGAACAGCAAGAACAACAAGAACAACAAGAACAACATGAACAACAAGAACAACAAAAACAACAAGATCAGCAAGAACAACAACAACAACAACAACAAGAACAACAAGAACAACAAGAACAACAAGAACAACAAGAACAACTAGAACAACAAGAACAACAAGAACAACAAGGACAACAACAACAATAACAACAACAACAACAACAAAAATAAGAACAACAACAACAACAAGAACAACAAGAAGAACCAGAACAACAACAACAAGAACAACTAGAACAACAACAACAAGAACAACAAGAACAACAAGAACAACAAGAACAACTAGAACAACAAGGTCAACAAGACAACATGAACAGCAAGAACAACAAGAACAAGAACAACAAGAACAACCGGAACAACAAGAACAACAAGAACAACCAGAACAACAACAACAAGGACAACTAGAACAACAGCAAGAAGAACAACAAGAACAACATGAACAACAAGAACAACAAGAACAACGAGAACAACAAGAACAACAAGAACAACAAGAACAACAAAAACAACGAGAACAACGAGAACAACGAGAACAACGAGAACAACAAGAATAACAAGAACAACAAGAGCAACAAGAACAACAAGATCAACAAGATCAACAAGATCAACAAGAACAACAAGAAAAACAAGAACAACAAGGACAACAACTAGAACAACAACAACAACAACAATTAGAACAACAACAACAACAAAAACAACAACAAGAACAACAAGAACAACAAGAACAACAAGAACAACAAGAAGAACAAGAACAACAAGAACAACAAGAACATCAAGAACAACAAGAACAACAAGAACAACTAGAGCAACAAGAACAACAAGACAACATGAACAGCAAGAACAACAAGAACAACAAGAACAACATGAACAACAAGAACAACAAAAACAACAAGATCAGCAAGAACAACAACAACAACAACAACAAGAACAACAAGAACAACAAGAACAACAAGAACAACAAGAACAATAAGAACAACTAGAACAACAAGAACAACAAGAACAACAAGGACAGCAACAACAATAACAACAACAACAACAACAAAAATAAGAACAACAACAGCAACAAGAACAACAAGAACAACCAGAACAACAACAACAAGAACAACTAGAACAACAACAACAAGAACAACAAGAACAACAAGAACAACAAGAACAACAAGAACAACAAGAACAACAAGAACAACTAGAACAACAAGGTCAACAAGACAACATGAACAGCAAGAACAACAAGAACAAGAACAACAAGAACAACAAGAACAACCGGAACAACAAGAACAACAAGAACAACCAGAACAACAACAACAAGGACAACTAGAACAACAGCAAGAAGAACAACAAGAACAACATGAACAACAAGAACAACAAGAACAACGAGAACAACAAGAACAACAAGAACAACAAGAACAACAAAAACAACGAGAACAACGAGAACAACGAGAACAACGAGAACAACAAGAATAACAAGAACAACAAGAGCAACAAGAACAACAAGATCAACAAGATCAACAAGATCAACAAGAACAACAAGAAAAACAAGAACAACAAGGACAACAACTAGAACAACAACAACAACAACAATTAGAACAACAACAACAACAAAAACAACAACAAGAACAACAAGAACAACAAGAACAACAAGAACAACAAGAACAACAAGAAGAACAAGAACAACAAGAACAACAAGAACATCAAGAACAACAAGAACAACAAGAACAACTAGAGCAACAAGAACAGCAAGAACAACAAGAACAACAAGAACAACATGAACAACAAGAACAACAAAAACAACAAGATCAGCAAGAACAACAACAACAACAACAACAAGAACAACAAGAACAACAAGAACAACAAGAACAACAAGAACAATAAGAACAACTAGAACAACAAGAACAACAAGAACAACAAGGACAACAACAACAATAACAACAACAACAACAACAAAAATAAGAACAACAACAGCAACAAGAACAACAAGAACAACCAGAACAACAACAACAAGAACAACTAGAACAACAACAACAACAAGAACAACAAGAACAACAAGAACAACAAGAACAACTAGAACAACAAGGTCAACAAGACAACATGAACAGCAAGAACAACAAGAACAAGAACAACAAGAACAACCGGAACAACAAGAACAACAAGAACAACCAGAACAACAACAACAAGGACAACTAGAACAACAGCAAGAAGAACAACAAGAACAACATGAACAACAAGAACAACAAGAACAACGAGAACAACAAGAACAACAAGAACAACAAGAACAACAAAAACAACGAGAACAACGAGAACAACGAGAACAACGAGAACAACAAGAATAACAAGAACAACAAGAACAACAAGAACAACTAGAACAACAAGATCAACAAGATCAACAAGATCAACAAGAACAACAAGAACAACAAGAACAACAAGAACAACAACTAGAACAACAACAACAACAACAATTAGAACAACAACAACAACAACAACAACAAGAACAACAAGAACAACAACAACAACAACAACAACAAGAACAACAAGAACAACAACAACAACAAGAACAACAAGAACAACAAGAACAACAAGAACAACAACAACAACAAGAACAACAAGAACAACAAGAACAACAAGAACAACAAGAAAAACAAGAACAACAAGAACAACAAGAAAAACAAGAACAACAAGCCCAACAAGAGCAACAAGAGCAACAAGAGCAACAAGATCAACAAGAGCAACAAAAGCAATAAGAGCAACAAGAACAACAAGAACAACAAGAACAACAAGAACAACAAGAACAACAAGAACAACAAGAACAACAAGAACAACAAGAACAACAAGAACAACAAGAACAACAAGAACAACAAGAAGAACAAGAAGAACAAGAACAACAAGAACAAGAAGAACAACAAGAACAACAAGAACAACAAGAACAACAAGAACAACAAGAACAACAAGATCAACAAGAACAACAAGCACAACAAGAACAACAATGACAACAACAACAAGAACAACAATGACAACAACAACAAGAACAACAAGGACAACAACAACAACAACAAGAACAACAAGAACAACAAGAACAACAAGAACAGCAAGAACAACAAGAACAACAAGAACAACAAGAACAACAAGAACAACAAGAACAACAAGAACAACAAGAACAACCAGAACAACGAGAACAACGAGAACAACGAGAACAACGAGAACAACGAGAACAACGAGAACAACGAGAGCAACGAGAACAACGAGAACAACGAGAACAACGAGAACAACGAGAACAACGAGAACAACGAGAACAACGAGATCAACGAGATCAACGAGAACAACGAGAACAACGAGAACAACGAGAACAACAAGAACAACGAGAACAACAAGAACAACAAGAACAACAAGAACAAGAACAGCAAGAACAACATGAACAACAACAACAAGAACAACAGGAACAACAACAACAAGAGCAACGAGAACAACAACAACAACAACAACAAGAACAACAAGAACAACAAGAACAACCAGAACAACGAGAACAACGAGAACAACGAGAACAACGAGAACAACGAGAACAACGAGAGCAAGGAGAACAACGAGAACAACGAGAACAACGAGAACAACGAGAACAACGAGATCAACGAGATCAACGAGAACAACGAGGACAACGAGAACAACGAGAACAACAAGAACAACGAGAACAACAAGAACAACAAGAACAACAACAAGAACAACAAGAACAACAAGAACAACAACAAGAACAACAAGAACAGAAAGAACAACAAGGAAAACAAGAACAAGAACAGCAAGAACAACAACAACAAGAACAACAATAACAACAAGAACAACAAGAACAACAAGAGCAACAAGAGCAACAAGAGCAACAAGAACAACAAGAACAAGAACAAGAACAACAAGAACAGAAAGAACAACAAGGACAACAAGAACAAGAACAGCAAGAACAACAACAAGAAGAACAACAAGAACAACAAGAGCAACAAGAGCAACAAGAGCAACAAGAACAACAAGAACAACAAGAACAACAAGATCAACAAGCACAACAAGAACAACAAGGACAAGGACAACAACAACAACAACAACAACATGAACAACAAGAACATCAACAACCAGAACAACAAGAACAACAACAGCAACAAGAGCAACAAGAGCAACAAGAGCAACAAGAGCAACAATAGCAACAAGAACAACAAGAACAACAAGAGCAACAAGAACAACAAGAGCAACAAGAGCAACAAGAGCAACAAGAACAACAAGATCTACAAGAACAACAAGCACAACAAGAACAACAATGACAACAACAACAAGAACAACAAGGACAACAACAACAACAACAACAAGAACAACATGAACAGTAAGAACAACAAGAACAACTAGAACAACAAGAACAACAAGAACAACAAGAGCAACAAGAACAACAAGAACAACAAGAACAACAAGAACAACAAGAACAACAAGAGCAACAAGAACAACAAGAACCCACAAGAACAACCGGAACAACAAGAACGACAAGAAAAACCAGAACAACAACAACAAGAACAACTAGAACAAGAACAAGGAGAACAACAAGAACAACAACAACCAGAACAACAAGAACTACAACAGCAACGAGAGCAACAAGAACAACAAGATCAACAAGAACAACAAGAACAACAAGAACAACAAGTACAACAAGAACAACAACAACAAGAACAACAACAACAAGAACAGCAAGAACAACAACAACATTAACAACAAGAACATCAACAACCAGAGCAACAAGAGCAACAAGAACAACAAGAACAACAAGCACAACAAGAACAACAAGAACAACAAGAGCAACAAGAGCAACAAGAACGACAAGAACAACAGGAACAACAACAACAACAACAACAAGAACAACAACAACAACAAGAACAATAAGAACAACAAGAACAACAAGAACAACGAGAACAACGAGAACAACGAGAACAACGAGAACAACGAGAACAACGAGAACAACGAGGACAACGAGAACAACGCGAACAACGAGAACAACAAGAACAACCAGAACAACAACAACAAGAACAACTAGAACAATAACAAGAACAACAACAACAACAACAAAAACAACAAGAACAACAAGAGCAACAAGAAGAACAAGAACAACAAGCACAACAAGAACAACAAGAACAACAAGAGCAACAAGAACAACAAGAACACCAAGACCAACCGGAACAACAAGAACAACAAGAACAACCAGACCAACAACAACAAGAAGAACAACAAAAACAACAAGAACAACAAGAGCAACAAGAACAACAAGACCAACAACAACAAAAATAAGAACAACAACAACAACAAGAACAACAACATGAACAATCGGAACAACAAGAAGAACAAGAACAACCAGAACAACAACAACAAGAACAACTAGAACAACAACAACAAGAACAACAAGAACAACAAGAACAACAAGAACAACAAGAACAACAAGAACAACAAGAACAACAAGAACAACAAGAACAACAAGAACAACAAGAACAACAAGAACAACAAGAACAACAAGAACAACAAGAACAACAAGAACAACTAGAACAACAAGGACAACAAGACAACATGAACAGCAAGAACAACAAGAACAAGAACAACAAGAACAACCGGAACAACAAGAACAACAAGAACAACCAGAACAACAACAACAAGGACAACTAGAACAACAACAAGAAGAACAACAAGAACAACATGAACAACAAGAACAACAAGAACAACGAGAACAACAAGAACAACAAGAACAACAAGAACAACAAAAACAACGAGAACAACGAGAACAACGAGAACAACAAGAATAACAAGAACAACAAGAACAACAAGAACAACTAGAACAACAAGATCAACAAGATCAACAAGATCAACAAGAACAACAAGAACAACAAGAACAACAAGAACAACAACTAGAACAACAACAACAACAACAACAATTAGAACAACAACAACAACAACAACAACAAGAACAACAAGAACAACAAGAACAACAAGAACAACAAGAACAACAAGAACAACAAGAACAACAAGAACAACAAGAACAACCAGAACAACAACAACAAGGACAACTAGAACAACAACAAGAAGAACAACAAGAACAACATGAACAACAAGAACAACAAGAACAACATGAACAACAAGAACAACAAAAACAACAAGATCAGCAAGAACAACAATAACAACAACAACAAGAACAACAAGAACAACAAGAACAACAAGAACAACAAGAACAACAAGAACAACAAGAACAACAAGAACAACAAGAACAACAAGAACAACCAGAACAACGAGAACAACGAGAACAACGAGAACAACGAGAACAACGAGAACAACGAGAACAACGAGAACAACGAGAGCAACGAGAACAACGAGAACAACGAGAACAACGAGAACAACGAGAACAACGAGAACAACGAGAACAACGAGAACAACGAGAACAACGAGATCAACGAGATCAACGAGAACAACGAGAACAACGAGAACAACGAGAACAGCGAGAGCAAGGAGAACAACGAGAACAACGAGAACAACGAGAACAACGAGAACAACGAGATCAACGAGAACAACGAGAACAACGAGGACAACGAGAACAACGAGAACAACAAGAACAACGAGAACAACAAGAACAACAAGAACAACAACAAGAACAACAAGAACAACAAGAACAACAACAAGAACAACAAGAACAGAAAGAACAACAAGGAAAACAAGAACAAGAACAGCAAGAACAACAACAACAAGAACAACAATAACAACAAGAACAACAAGAACAACAAGAGCAACAAGAGCAACAAGAGCAACAAGAACAACAAGAACAAGAACAAGAACAACAAGAACAGAAAGAACAACAAGGACAACAAGAACAAGAACAGCAAGAACAACAACAAGAAGAACAACAAGAACAACAACAGCAACAAGAGCAACAAGAGCAACAAGAGCAACAAGAGCAACAAGAGCAACAATAGCAACAAGAACAACAAGAACAACAAGAGCAACAAGAACAACAAGAGCAACAAGAGCAACAAGAACAACAAGATCTACAAGAACAACAAGCACAACAAGAACAACAATGACAACAACAACAAGAACAACAAGGACAACAACAACAACAACAAGAACAACATGAACAGTAAGAACAACAAGAACAACTAGAACAACAAGAACAACAAGAACAACAAGAGCAACAAGAACAACAAGAACAACAAGAACAACAAGAACAACAAGAACAACAAGAACAACAAGAGCAACAAGAACAACTAGAACAACAAGAACAACAAGAACAACAAGAAGAACAAGAACAGCAAGAACAAGAAGAACAACGAGAACAACAAGATCAACAAGAACAACAAGACCAACAAAAACAAATAGGACAACAAGAACAACAAGAACAAGAAGAACAACAAGAACAACAACAAGAACAAGAAGAACAACAAGAACAACAAGAACAACAAGAACAGCAAGAACAACAAGGACAACAAGAACAGCAAGAACAACAAGAACAACAAGAACAACAAGAAGAACAACAAGAACAACAACAAGAACAACAACAACAACAACTAGAACAACAAGAACAACAAGAACAACAAGAGTAACAGGAGCAACAAGAGCAACAGGACCAACAAGAACAACAAGATCAACAAGAACAACAACAACAACAAGAACAACTAGAACAACAACAACAAGAACAACAAGAACAACAAGATCAACAAGAACAACAAGAACAACAAGAACAACAAGAACAACAAGAACAACAAGAACAACAACAACAACAAGAACAACTAGAACAACAACAACAAGAACAACAAGAACAACAAGATCAACAAGAACAACAAGAACAACAAGAACAACAAGAACAACAAGAACAACAAGAGCAACAAGAACAACAAGAACAACAAGAACAACAAGAACAACAAGAACAACAAGAACAACAAGAACAACAAGAACAACAAGAACAACAAGAACAACAAGAACAACAAGAACAACAAGAACAACAAGAACAACAAGAACAACAAGAACAACAAGAACAACAAGAACAACAAGAACAACAAGAACAACAAGAACAACAACTAGAACAACAACAACAACAACAACAATTAGAACAACAACAACAACAACAACAACAAGAACAACAAGAACAACAAGAACAACAAGAACAACAAGAACAACAAGAACAACAAGAACAACAAGAACAACCAGAACAACAACAACAAGGACAACTAGAACAACAACAAGAAGAACAACAAGAACAACATGAACAACAAGAACAACAAGAACAACATGAACAACAAGAACAACAAAAACAACAAGATCAGCAAGAACAACAATAACAACAACAACAAGAACAACAAGAACAACAAGAACAACAAGAACAACAAGAACAACAAGAACAACAAGAACAACAAGAACAACAAGAACAACAAGAACAACAAGAACAACCAGAACAACGAGAACAACGAGAACAACGAGAACAACGAGAACAACGAGAACAACGAGAACAACGAGAACAACGAGAGCAACGAGAACAACGAGAACAACGAGAACAACGAGAACAACGAGAACAACGAGAACAACGAGAACAACGAGAACAACGAGAACAACGAGATCAACGAGATCAACGAGAACAACGAGAACAACGAGAACAACGAGAACAGCGAGAGCAAGGAGAACAACGAGAACAACGAGAACAACGAGAACAACGAGAACAACGAGATCAACGAGAACAACGAGAACAACGAGGACAACGAGAACAACGAGAACAACAAGAACAACGAGAACAACAAGAACAACAAGAACAACAACAAGAACAACAAGAACAACAAGAACAACAACAAGAACAACAAGAACAGAAAGAACAACAAGGAAAACAAGAACAAGAACAGCAAGAACAACAACAACAAGAACAACAATAACAACAAGAACAACAAGAACAACAAGAGCAACAAGAGCAACAAGAGCAACAAGAACAACAAGAACAAGAACAAGAACAACAAGAACAGAAAGAACAACAAGGACAACAAGAACAAGAACAGCAAGAACAACAACAAGAAGAACAACAAGAACAACAACAGCAACAAGAGCAACAAGAGCAACAAGAGCAACAAGAGCAACAAGAGCAACAATAGCAACAAGAACAACAAGAACAACAAGAGCAACAAGAACAACAAGAGCAACAAGAGCAACAAGAACAACAAGATCTACAAGAACAACAAGCACAACAAGAACAACAATGACAACAACAACAAGAACAACAAGGACAACAACAACAACAACAAGAACAACATGAACAGTAAGAACAACAAGAACAACTAGAACAACAAGAACAACAAGAACAACAAGAGCAACAAGAACAACAAGAACAACAAGAACAACAAGAACAACAAGAACAACAAGAACAACAAGAGCAACAAGAACAACTAGAACAACAAGAACAACAAGAACAACAAGAAGGACAAGAACAGCAAGAACAAGAAGAACAACGAGAACAACAAGATCAACAAGAACAACAAGACCAACAAAAACAAATAGGACAACAAGAACAACAAGAACAAGAAGAACAACAAGAACAACAACAAGAACAAGAAGAACAACAAGAACAACAAGAACAACAAGAACAGCAAGAACAACAAGGACAACAAGAACAGCAAGAACAACAAGAACAACAAGAACAACAAGAAGAACAACAAGAACAACAACAAGAACAACAACAACAACAACTAGAACAACAAGAACAACAAGAACAACAAGAGTAACAGGAGCAACAAGAGCAACAGGACCAACAAGAACAACAAGATCAACAAGAACAACAACAACAACAAGAACAACTAGAACAACAACAACAAGAACAACAAGAACAACAAGATCAACAAGAACAACAAGAACAACAAGAACAACAAGAACAACAAGAACAACAAGAACAACAACAACAACAAGAACAACTAGAACAACAACAACAAGAACAACAAGAACAACAAGATCAACAAGAACAACAAGAACAACAAGAACAACAAGAACAACAAGAACAACAAGAGCAACAAGAACAACAAGAACAACAAGAACAACAAGAACAACAAGAACAACAAGAACAACAAGAACAACAAGAACAACAAGAACAACAAGAACAACAAGAACAACAAGAACAACAAGAACAACAAGAACAACAAGAACAACAAGAACAACAAGAACAACAAGAACAACAAGATCAACAAGAACAACAAGCACAACAAGAACACCAATGACAACAACAACAAGAACAACAAGGACAACAACAACAACAAGAACAACATGAACAGTAAGAACAACAAGAACAACAAGGAGAACAAGAACAACAAGAACAACAAGAACAACAAGAACAACAAGAACAACAAGGACAACAACAACAATAACAACAAGAACAACAAGAACAACAAAAACAACAAGAACAACAAGAACAACAAGAACAACAAGAACAACAAGGACAACAACAACAATAACAACAACAACAACAACAAAAATAAGAACAACAACAACAACAAGAACAACAAGAACAACAAGAACAACCAGAACAACAACAACAAGAACAACAAGAACAACAAGAACAACCAGAACAACAACAACAAGAACAACTAGAACAACAACAACAAGATCAACAAGAACAACAAGAACAACAAGAACAACTAGAACAACAAGGACAACAAGACAACATGAACAGCAAAAACAACAAGAACAACAATAACAACAAGAACAACAAGATCAACAAGCACAACAAGAACAACAAGGACAACAACAACAAGAACAACAAGGACAAGGACAACAACAACAACAACAACAAGAACAACAACAACATCAACAACAAGAACATCAACAACCAGAACAACAAGAACAACAACAGCAACAAGAGCAACAAGAGCAACAAAAGCAACAAGAGCAACAAGAGCTACAAGAGCAACAAGAACAACAAGAACAACAAGAGCAACAAGAGCAACAAGAGCAACAAGAACAACAAGATCTACAAGAACAACAAGCACAACAAGAACAACAATGACAACAACAACAAGAACAACAAGGACAACAACAACAACAACAAGAACAACAAGAACAACATGTACAGTAAGAACAACAAGAACAACAACAACAACATGGAGAACAAGAACAACAAGAACAACAAGAACAACAAGAACAACAAGAGCAACAAGAGCATCAAGAACAACAAGAACATCAAGAACAACAAGAACAACAAGAACAACAAGAACAACAAGAACAACCGGTACAACAAGAACGACAAGAAAAACCAGAACAACAACAACAAGAACAACTAGAACAAGAACAAGAACAACAACAAGAACACCAACAACCAGAACAACAAGAACTACAACAGCAACGAGAGCAACAAGAACAACAAGATCAACAAGAACAACAAGAACAACAAGAACAACAAGAACAACAACAACAAGAACAGCAAGAACAACAACAACATTAACAACAAGAACATCAACAACCAGAGCAACAAGAGCAACAAGAGCAACAAGTGCAACAAGAACAACAAGAACAACAAGAACAACAAGCACAACAAGAACAACAAGAGCAACAAGAGCAACAGGAGCAACAAGAACAACAAGAACAACAGGAACAACAAGGACAACAACAACAAGAACAACAAGGACAACATCATCAACAACAACAACAAGAACAACATGAACAGTAAGAACAACAAGAACAACAAGAGCAACAAGAAGAACAAGAACAACAAGAACAACAAGAAGAACAAGAACAACAAGAACAACAAGGACAACATCATCAACAACAACAACAAGAACAACATGAACAGTAAGAGCAACAAGAACAACAAGAACAACGAGAAGAACAAGAACAACGAGAACAACAAGAACAACAACAACAACAAGAACAGCAAGAACAACAAGAACAACAAGAACAACAAGAACAACGAGAACAACGAGAACAACGAGAACAGCGAGAACAACGAGAACAACGAGGACAACGAGAACAACGAGAACAACGAGAACAACGAGAACAACGAGAACAACGAGAACAACGAGAACAACGAGAACAACGAGAACAACGAGAACAACGAGAACAACGAGAACAACGAGATCAACGAGAACAACGAGAACAACGAGAACAACGAGAACAACGAGAACAACAAGAACAACAAGAACAACAAGAACAACAACTAGAACAACAACAACAACAACAATTAGAACAACAACAACAACAACAACAACAAGAACAACAAGAACAACAACAACAACAACAACAACAAGAACAACAAGAACAACAACAACAACAAGAACAACAAGAACAACAAGAACAACAAGAACAACAACAACAACAAGAACAACAAGGACAACAAGAACAACAAGAACAACAAGAAAAACAAGAACAACAAGAACAACAAGAAAAACAAGAACAACAAGCCCAACAAGAGCAAAAAGAGCAACAAGAGCAACAAGAGCAACAAGAGCAACAAGAGCAACAAGATCAACAAGAGCAACAAAAGCAATAAGAGCAACAAGAACAACAAGAACAACAAGAACAACAAGAACAACAAGAACAACAAGAACAACAAGAACAACAAGAACAACAAGAACAACAAGAACAACAAGAACAACAAGAACAACAAGAAGAACAAGAAGAACAAGAACAACAAGAACAAGAAGAACAACAAGAACAACAAGAACAACAAGAACAACAAGAACAACAAGAACAACAAGATCAACAAGAACAACAAGCACAACAAGAACAACAATGACAACAACAACAAGAACAACAATGACAACAACAACAAGAACAACAATGACAACAACAACAAGAACAACAAGGACAACAACAACAACAACAAGAACAACAAGAACAGCAAGAACAACAAGAACAACAAGAACAACAAGAACAACAAGAACAACAAGAACAACAAGAACAACAAGAACAACGAGAACAACGAGAACAACGAGAACAACGAGAACAACAAGAACAACCAGAACAACGAGAACAACGAGAACTACGAGAACAACGAGAGCAACGAGAACAACGAGAACAACGAGAACAACGAGAACAACGAGAACAACGAGATCAACGAGAACAACGAGATCAACGAGATCAACGAGAACAACGAGAACAACGAGAACAACGAGAACAACAAGAACAACGAGAACAACAAGAACAACAAGAACAACAAGAACAAGAACAGCAAGAACAACATGAACAACAACAACAAGAACAACAGGAACAACAACAACAAGAGCAACGAGAACAACAACAACAACAACAACAAGAACAACAAGAACAACAAGAACAACCAGAACAACGAGAACGACGAGAACAACGAGAACAACGAGAACAACGAGAACAACGAGAGCAAGGAGAACAACGAGAACAACGAGAACAACGAGAACAACGAGAACAACGAGATCAACGAGATCAACGAGAACAACGAGGACAACGAGAACAACGAGAACAACAAGAACAACGAGAACAACAAGAACAACAAGAACAACAACAAGAACAACAAGAACAACAAGAACAACAACAAGAACAACAAGAACAGAAAGAACAACAAGGAAAACAAGAACAAGAACAGCAAGAACAACAACAACAAGAACAACAATAACAACAAGAACAACAAGAACAACAAGAGCAACAAGAGCAACAAGAGCAACAAGAACAACAAGAACAAGAACAAGAACAACAAGAACAGAAAGAACAACAAGGACAACAAGAACAAGAACAGCAAGAACAACAACAAGAAGAACAACAAGAACAACAAGAGCAACAAGAGCAACAAGAGCAACAAGAACAACAAGAACAACAAGAACAACAAGATCAACAAGCACAACAAGAACAACAAGGACAAGGACAACAACAACAACAACAACAACATGAACAACAAGAACATCAACAACCAGAACAACAAGAACAACAACAGCAACAAGAGCAACAAGAGCAACAAGAGCAACAAGAGCAACAATAGCAACAAGAACAACAAGAACAACAAGAGCAACAAGAACAACAAGAGCAACAAGAGCAACAAGAGCAACAAGAACAACAAGATCTACAAGAACAACAAGCACAACAAGAACAACAATGACAACAACAACAAGAACAACAAGGACAACAACAACAACAACAACAAGAACAACATGAACAGTAAGAACAACAAGAACAACTAGAACAACAAGAACAACAAGAACAACAAGAGCAACAAGAACAACAAGAACAACAAGAACAACAAGAACAACAAGAACAACAAGAGCAACAAGAACAACAAGAACCCACAAGAACAACCGGAACAACAAGAACGACAAGAAAAACCAGAACAACAACAACAAGAACAACTAGAACAAGAACAAGGAGAACAACAAGAACAACAACAACCAGAACAACAAGAACTACAACAGCAACGAGAGCAACAAGAACAACAAGATCAACAAGAACAACAAGAACAACAAGAACAACAAGAACAACAAGTACAACAAGAACAACAACAACAAGAACAACAACAACAAGAACAGCAAGAACAACAACAACATTAACAACAAGAACATCAACAACCAGAGCAACAAGAGCAACAAGAGCAACAAGAGCAACAAGAACAACAAGAACAACAAGCACAACAAGAACAACAAGAACAACAAGAGCAACAAGAGCAACAAGAACGACAAGAACAACAGGAACAACAACAACAACAACAACAAGAACAACAACAACAACAAGAACAATAAGAACAACAAGAACAACAAGAACAACGAGAACAACGAGAACAACGAGAACAACGAGAACAACGAGAACAACCAGAACAACGAGGACAACGAGAACAACGCGAACAACGAGAACAACAAGAACAACCAGAACAACAACAACAAGATCAACTAGAACAATAACAAGAACAACAACAACAACAACAAAAACAACAAGAACAACAAGAGCAACAAGAAGAACAAGAACAACAAGCACAACAAGAACAACAAGAACAACAAGAGCAACAAGAACAACAAGAACAACAAGACCAACCGGAACAACAAGAACAACAAGAACAACCAGACCAACAACAACAAGAACAACTAGAACAACAACAAGAACAACAACAACAACAAGAACAACAAAAACAACAAGAACAACAAGAGCAACAAGAACAACAAGACCAACAAGAACAACAAGAACTACAAGAACAACAAGAGTAACAAGAACAACAAGAACAACAAGAACAACAAGAACAACAAGAACAAGAACAGCAAGAAAAACAACAACAACAACAACAAAAATAAGAACAACAACAACAACAAGAACAACAACATGAACAATCGGAACAACAAGAAGAACAAGAACAACCAGAACAACAACAACAAGAACAACTAGAACAACAACAAGAAGAACAACTAGAACAACAACAAAAAGAACAACAAGAACAACTAGAACAACAAGGACAACAATACAACATGAACAGCAAGAACAACAAGAACAACAAGAACAACAAGAACAACAAGAACAAGAACAACAAGAACAACCGGAACAACAAGAACAACAAGAACAACCAGAACAACAACATCAAGGACAACTAGAACAACAACAAGAAGAACAACAAGAACAACAAGAACAACAAGAACAACAAGAACAACAAGAACAACAAGAACAACAAGAACAACAAGAACAACAAGAACAACAGGAACAACAAGAACAACTAGAACAACAAGAACAACAAAGACAACAACAACAATAACAACAACAACAACAAAAATAAGAACAACAACAACAACAAGAACAACAAGAACAACCAGAACAACAACAACAAGAACAACTAGAACAACAACAACAAGAACAACAAGAACAACAAGAACAACAAGAACAACAAGAACAACAAGAACAACAAGAACAACAAGAACAACAAGAACAACAAGAACAACAAGAACAACAAGAACAACAAGAACAACTAGAACAACAAGGACAACAAGACAACATGAACAGCAAGAACAACAAGAACAAGAACAACAAGAACAACCGGAACAACAAGAACAACAAGAACAACCAGAACAACAACAACAAGGACAACTAGAACAACAACAAGAAGAACAACAAGAACAACATGAACAACAAGAACAACAAGAACAACGAGAACAACAAGAACAACAAGAACAACAAGAACAACAAAAACAACGAGAACAACGAGAACAACGAGAACAACGAGAACAACAAGAATAACAAGAACAACAAGAACAACAAGAACAACTAGAACAACAAGATCAACAAGATCAACAAGATCAACAAGAACAACAAGAACAACAAGAACAACAAGAACAACAACTAGAACAACAACAACAACAACAACAACAATTAGAACAACAACAACAACAACAACAACAAGAACAACAAGAACAACAAGAACAACAAGAACAACAAGAACAACAAGAACAACAAGAACAACCAGAACAACAACAACAAGGACAACTAGAACAACAACAAGAAGAACAACAAGAACAACATGAACAACAAGAACAACAAGAACAACATGAACAACAAGAACAACAAAAACAACAAGATCAGCAAGAACAACAATAACAACAACAACAAGAACAACAAGAACAACAAGAACAACAAGAACAACAAGAACAACAAGAACAACAAGAACAACAAGAACAACAAGAACAACAAGAACAACAAGAACAACAAGAACAACAAGAACAACCAGAACAACGAGAACAACGAGAACAACGAGAACAACGAGAACAACGAGAACAACGAGAACAACGAGAGCAACGAGAACAACGAGAACAACGAGAACAACGAGAACAACGAGAACAACGAGAACAACGAGATCAACGAGATCAACGAGAACAACGAGAACAACGAGAACAACGAGAACAACAAGAACAACGAGAACAACAAGAACAACAAGAACAACAAGAACAAGAACAGCAAGAACAACATGAACAACAACAACAAGAACAACAGGAACAACAACAACAAGAGCAACGAGAACAACAACAACAACAACAACAACAAGAACAACAAGAACAACAAGAACAACCAGAACAACGAGAACAACGAGAACAACGAGAACAACGAGAACAACGAGAACAGCGAGAGCAAGGAGAACAACGAGAACAACGAGAACAACGAGAACAACGAGAACAACGAGATCAACGAGATCAACGAGAACAACCAGGACAACGAGAACAACGAGAACAACAAGAACAACGAGAACAACAAGAACAACAAGAACAACAACAAGAACAACAAGAACAACAAGAACAACAACAAGAACAACAAGAACAGAAAGAACAACAAGGAAAACAAGAACAAGAACAGCAAGAACAACAACAACAAGAACAACAATAACAACAAGAACAACAAGAACAACAAGAGCAACAAGAGCAACAAGAGCAACAAGAACAACAAGAACAAGAACAAGAACAACAAGAACAGAAAGAACAACAAGGACAACAAGAACAAGAACAGCAAGAACAACAACAAGAAGAACAACAAGAACAACAAGAGCAACAAGAGCAACAAGAGCAACAAGAACAACAAGAACAACAAGAACAACAAGATCAACAAGCACAACAAGAACAACAAGGACAAGGACAACAACAACAACAACAACATGAACAACAAGAACATCAACAACCAGAACAACAAGAACAACAACAGCAACAAGAGCAACAAGAGCAACAAGAGCAACAAGAGCAACAAGAGCAACAATAGCAACAAGAACAACAAGAACAACAAGAGCAACAAGAACAACAAGAGCAACAAGAGCAACAAGAGCAACAAGAACAACAAGATCTACAAGAACAACAAGCACAACAAGAACAACAATGACAACAACAACAAGAACAACAAGGACAACAACAACAACAACAAGAACAACATGAACAGTAAGAACAACAAGAACAACTAGAACAACAAGAACAACAAGAACAACAAGAGCAACAAGAACAACAAGAACAACAAGAACAACAAGAACAACAAGAGCAACAAGAACAACAAGAACAACAAGAACAACAAGAACAACAAGAACAACAAGAGCAACAAGAACAACTAGAACAACAAGAACAACAAGAACAACAAGAAGAACAAGAACAGCAAGAACAAGAAGAACAACGAGAACAACAAGATCAACAAGAACAACAAGACCAACAAAAACAAATAGGACAACAAGAACAACAAGAACAAGAAGAACAACAAGAACAACAACAAGAACAAGAAGAACAACAAGAACAACAAGAACAGCAAGAACAACAAGGACAACAAGAACAGCAAGAACAACAAGAACAACAAGAACAACAAGAAGAACAACAAGAACAACAACAAGAACAACAACAACAACAACTAGAACAACAAGAACAACAAGAACAACAAGAGTAACAGGAGCAACAAGAGCAACAGGACCAACAAGAACAACAAGATCAACAAGAACAACAACAACAACAAGAACAACTAGAACAACAACAAGAACAACAAGAACAACAAGATCAACAAGAACAACAAGAACAACAAGAACAACAAGAACAACAAGAACAACAACAACAACAAGAACAACTAGAACAACAACAACAAGAACAACAAGAACAACAAGATCAACAAGAACAACAAGAACAACAAGAACAACAAGAACAACAAGAACAACAAGAACAACAAGAACAACAAGAGCAACAAGAACAACAAGAACAACAAGAACAACAAGAACAACAAGAACAACAAGAACAACAAGAACAACAAGAACAACAAGAACAACAAGAACAACAAGAACAACAAGAACAACAAGAACAACAAGAACAACAAGAACAACAAGAACAACAAGAACAACAAGAACAACAAGAACAACAAGATCAACAAGAACAACAAGCACAACAAGAACACCAATGACAACAACAACAAGAACAACAAGAACAACAACAACAACAAGAACAACATGAACAGTAAGAACAACAAGAACAACAAGGAGAACAAGAACAACAAGAACAACAAGAACAACAAGAACAACAAGAACAACAAGGACAACAACAACAATAACAACAAGAACAACAAGAACAACAAAAACAACAAGAACAACAAGAACAACAAGAACAACAAGAACAACAAGGACAACAACAACAATAACAACAACAACAACAACAAAAATAAGAACAACAACAACAACAAGAACAACAAGAACAACAAGAACAACCAGAACAACAACAACAACAAGAACAACAAGAACAACAAGAACAACCAGAACAACAACAACAAGAACAACTAGAACAACAACAACAAGATCAACAAGAACAACAAGAACAACAAGAACAACTAGAACAACAAGGACAACAAGACAACATGAACAGCAAAAACAACAAGAACAACAATAACAACAAGAACAACAAGATCAACAAGCACAACAAGAACAACAAGGACAACAACAACAAGAACAACAAGGACAAGGACAACAACAACAACAACAACAAGAACAACAACAACATCAACAACAAGAACATCAACAACCAGAACAACAAGAACAACAACAGCAACAAGAGCAACAAGAGCAACAAAAGCAACAAGAGCAACAAGAGCTACAAGAGCAACAAGAACAACAAGAACAACAAGAGCAACAAGAGCAACAAGAGCAACAAGAACAACAAGATCTACAAGAACAACAAGCACAACAAGAACAACAATGACAACAACAACAAGAACAACAAGGACAACAACAACAACAACAACAAGAACAACAAGAACAACATGTACAGTAAGAACAACAAGAACAACAACAACAACATGGAGAACAAGAACAACAAGAACAACAAGAACAACAAGAGCAACAAGAGCAACAAGAACAACAAGAACATCAAGAACAACAAGAACAACAAGAACAACAAGAACAACAAGAACAACCGGAACAACAAGAACGACAAGAAAAACCAGAACAACAACAACAAGAACAACTAGAACAAGAACAAGAACAACAACAAGAACACCAACAACCAGAACAACAAGAACTACAACAGCAACGAGAGCAACAAGAACAACAAGATCAACAAGAACAACAAGAACAACAAGAACAACAAGAACAACAACAACAAGAACAGCAAGAACAACAACAACATTAACAACAAGAACATCAACAACCAGAGCAACAAGAGCAACAAGAGCAACAAGTGCAACAAGAACAACAAGAACAACAAGAACAACAAGCACAACAAGAACAACAAGAGCAACAAGAGCAACAGGAGCAACAAGAACAACAAGAACAACAGGAACAACAAGGACAACAACAACAAGAACAACAAGGACAACATCATCAACAACAACAACAAGAACAACATGAACAGTAAGAACAACAAGAACAACAAGAGCAACAAGAAGAACAAGAACAACAAGAGCAACAAGAAGAACAAGAACAACAAGAACAACAAGCACAACAAGAACAACAAGAGCAACAAGAGTAACAGGAGCAACAAGATCAACAAGAACAACAGGAACAACAAGAGCAACAAGAACAACAAGAAAAACAAGACCAACAAGAACAACAAGATCAACAAGAACAACAGGAACAACAAGAGCAACAAGAACAACAAGAAAAACAAGAACAACAAGAACAACAAGAACAACAAGAACATCCAGAACAACAAGATCAACAAAAACAACAAGAACAACAAGAACAACAAGAACAGCAAGAACAACAACAAGAAGAACAACAAAAACAAGAACAACAAGATCAACAAGAGTAACAAGAGCAACAAGAACAACAAGAACAACATGAACAACAAGAACGGCAAGGACAACAACAACAACAACAAGAACATCAAGAACAGAAAGAACAACAAGGACAACAAGAACAAGAACAGCAAGAACAACAAGGACAACAAGAACAAGAACAGCAAGAACAACAACAACAAGAACTACATGAACAACAACAACAAGAACAACAAGAACCACAACGACAAGAACAACAACAACAAGAACAACAAAAACAAGAACAACAAGAACAACAACAAGAACAACAAGAGCAACAAGAACAACAAGAGCAACAAGAGCAACAAGAGCAACAAGAGCAACAAGAACAACAAGATCAACAAGGACAACTAGCACAACAAGAACAACAATGACAACAACAACAAGAACAACGAGGACAACAACAACAACAACAACAAGAACAACATGAACAGTAAGAACAACAAGAACAACAAGGAGAACAAGAACAACAAGAACAACAAGAACAACAAGAACAACAAGGACAACAACAACAATAACAACAAGAACAACAAGAACAACAAGAACAACAAGAGCAACAAGAGCAACAAGAACAACAAGAACAACCGGAACAACAAGAACAACCAGAACAACAACAACAAGAACAACTAAAACAACAACAACAAGAACAACAAGAATAACAAGAACAACAAGAACAACAAGGACAACAACAACAACAACAAGAACTACAGGAACATCATGAACAGCAAGAACAGCAAGAACAGCAAGAACAACAAGAACAACAAGAACAACAAGAACAAGAACAGCAAGAACAACAACAACAAGAAGAACAACAAAAACAAGAACAACAACAACAACAACAAGAACAACACGAACAACAACAAGAACAACAACAACAAGAACAACAAGAACAACAACAACAACAACAACCAGAACAACAAGAACTACAACAGCAACAAGAGCAACAAGAACAAGATGAGCAACAAGAGCAACAAGAGCAACAAGAGCATCAAGGGCAACAAGAACAACAAGATCAACAAGATCAACAAGAACGACAAGCACAACAAGAACAACAAGAACAACCTGAACAACATGAACAACAAGAACAACAAGAACAACAAGGACAACAAAAACAATAACAACAAGAACAACAAGAACAACAAGAGCAACAAGAGCAACAAGAACAACAAGAACAACCGGAACAACAAGAACAACTAAAACAACAACAAGAAGAACAACAAGAATAACAAGAACAACAAGAACAACAAGGACAGCAACAACAACAACAAGAACTACAGGAACATCATGAACAGCAAGAACAGCAAGAACAACAAGAACAACAAGAACAACAAGAACAAGAACAGCAAGAACAACAACAACAAGAAGAACAACATAAACAAGAACAACAACAACAACAAGAACAACAAGAACAACAACAAGAACAACAACAACAAGAACAACAAGAACAACAAAAACAACAACAACAACCAGAACAAGAAGAACTACAACAGCAACAAGAGCAACAAGAACAAGATGAGCAACAACAGCAACAAGAGCAACAAGAGCATCAAGGGCAACAAGAACAACATGAACAACAAGATCAACAAGAACGACAAGCACAACAAGAACAACAAGAACAACCTGAACAACATGAACAACAAGAACATCAAGAACAACAAGAACAACAAGGACAACAACAACAATAACAACAAGAACAACGAGAACAACGAGAACAACGAGAACAACGAGAACAACGAGAACAACGAGAACAACGAGAACAACGAGAACAAGGAGAACAACAAGAACAACAAGAACAACAAGATCAACAAAAACAAATAGAACAACAAGAACAACAAGAACAAGAAGAACAACAAGAACAACAGGAAGAACAAGAAGAACAACAAGAGCAACAAGAACAACAAGAACAACAAGAACAACAAGGACAACAAGGACAGCAAGAACAACAAGAACAACAAGAACAACAACAAGAACAACAACAACAACAACTAGAACAACAAGAACAACAAGAACAACAAGAGTAACAGGAGCAACAAGAGCAACAAGACCAACAAGAACAACAAGGACAACAACAACAATAACAACAAGAACAACGAGAACAACGAGAACAACGAGAACAACGAGAACAACGAGAACAACGAGAACAAGGAGAACAACAAGAACAACGAGAACAACAAGATCAACAAGAACAACAAGATCAACAAAAACAAATAGAACAACAAGAACAACAAGAACAAGAAGAACAACAAGAACAACAGGAAGAACAAGAAGAACAACAAGAGCAACAAGAACAACAAGAACAACAAGAACAACAAGGACAACAAGGACAGCAAGAACAACAAGAACAACAAGAACAACAACAAGAACAACAACAACAACAACTAGAACAACAAGAACAACAAGAACAACAAGAGTAACAGGAGCAACAAGAGCAACAAGACCAACAAGAACAACAAGATCAACAAGAACAACAGGAACAACAAGAGCAACAAGAACAACAAGAAAAACAAGAACAACAAGAACAACAAGAACAACAAGAACATCCAGAACAACAAGATCAACAAAAACAACAAGAACAACAAGAACAACAAGAACAGCAAGAACAACAAGAACAGCAAGAACAACAACAACAAGAACAACAAAAACAAGAACAACAACAAGAACAACCAGAACAACAAGAACAACAAAAACAAGAACAACAAGAACATCAAGAACAACAAGAACAACAAGAACAACAAGATCAACAAGAGTAACAAGAGCAACAAGAACAACAAGAACAACATGAACAACAAGAACGGCAAAGACAACAACAACAACAACAAGAACATCAAGAACAGAAAGAACAACAAGGACAACAAGAACAAGAACAGCAAGAACAACAAGGACAACAAGAACAAGAACAGCAAGAACAACAACAACAAGAACTACATGAACAACAACAACAAGAACAACAAGAACCACAACGACAAGAACAACAACAACAAGAACAACAAAAACAAGAACAACAAGAACAACAACAAGAACAACAAGAGCAACAAGAACAACAAGAGCAACAAGAGCAACAAGAGCAACAAGAGCAACAAGAACAACAAGATCAACAAGGACAATTAGCACAACAAGAACAACAATGACAACAACAACAAGAACAACGAGGACAACAACAACAACAACAAGAACAACATGAACAGTAAGAACAACAAGAACAACAAGGAGAACAAGAACAACAAGAACAACAAGAACAACAAGAACAACAAGAACAACAAGAACAACAAGAACAACAAGAACAACAAGAACAACAAGAACAACAAGAACAACAAGGACAACAACAACAATAACAACAAGAACAACAAGAACAACAAGAACAACAAGAGCAACAAGAGCAACAAGAACAACAAGAACAACCGGAACAACAAGAACAACCAGAACAACAACAACAAGAACAACTAAAACAGCAACAACAAGAACAACAAGAATAACAAGAACAACAAGAACAACAAGGACAACAACAACAACAACAAGAACTACAGGAACATCATGAACAGCAAGAACAGCAAGAACAGCAAGAACAACAAGAACAACAAGAACAGCAAGAACAACAACAACAAGAAGAACAACAAAAACAAGAACAACAACAACAACAAGAACAACAAGAACAACACGAACAACAACAAGAACAACAACAACAAGAACAACAACAACAACAACAACCAGAACAACAAGAACTACAACAGCAACAAGAACAACAAGAGCAACAAGAGCAACAAGAGCAACAAGATCAACAGGAACAACAAGAACAACAAGCGCAACAAGAACAACATGGACAACAACAACAAGAACAACAAGGACACCATCATCAACAACAACAACAAGAACAACAAGGACACCATCATCAACAACAACAACAAGAACAACATGACCAGTAAGAACAACAAGAACAACAAGAACAACAAGAACAACAAGCACAACAAGAACAACAAGGACAACAACAACAAGAACAACAAGGACAACATCATCAACAACAACAACAAGAACAACATGAACAGTAAGAACAACAAGAACAACAAGAGCAACAAGAAGAACAAGAACAACAAGAACAACAAGGACAACATCATCAACAACAACAACAAGAACAACGTGAACAGTAAGAGCAACAAGAACAACAAGAACAACGAGAAGAACAAGAACAACGAGAACAACAAGAACAACAACAACAACAAGAACAACGAGAACAACGAGAACAACGAGAACAACGAGAACAACGAGAACAACAAGCACAACAAGAACAACAATGACAACAACAACAAGAACAACAAGGACAATAACAACAACAACAACAAGAACAACAAGAACAACAAGAACAACAAAAACAACGAGAACAACGAGAACAACGAGAACAACGAGACCAACGAGAACAACGAGAACAACGAGAACAACATGAACAACAAGAACAACAAGAGCAACAAGAACAACAAGAACAACAAGAATAACAAGAACAACAAAAACAAGAACAGCAAGAACAACAACAACATTAACAACAAGAACATCAACAACCAGAGCAACAAGAGCAACAAGAGCAACAAGTGCAACAAGAACAACAAGAACAACAAGCATAACAAGAACAACAAGAACAACAAGAGCAACAAGAGCAACAAGAACAACAAGAACAACAGGAACAACAACAACAACAACAACAACAAGAACAACAACAACAACAACAACAACAAGAACAACAAGAACAACAAGAACAACAAGAACAACAAGAGCAACAAGAACAACAAGAACAACAAGAACAACAAGAACAACAAGAACAACAAGAACAACAAGAACAACAAGAACAACAAGAACAACAAGAACAACAAGAACAACAAGAACAACAAGAACAACAAGAACAACAAGAACAACAAGAACAACAAGAACAACAAGAACAACAAGAACAACAAGATCAACAAGAACAACAAGCACAACAAGAACACCAATGACAACAACAACAAGAACAACAAGAACAACAACAACAACAAGAACAACATGAACAGTAAGAACAACAAGAACAACAAGGAGAACAAGTACAACAAGAACAACAAGAACAACAAGAACAACAAGAACAACAAGGACAACAACAACAATAACAACAAGAACAACAAGAACAACAAAAACAACAAGAACAACAAGAACAACAAGAACAACAAGAACAACAAGGACAACAACAACAATAACAACAACAACAACAACAAAAATAAGAACAACAACAACAACAAGAACAACAAGAACAACAAGAACAACCAGAACAACAACAACAACAAGAACAACAAGAACAACAAGAACAACCAGAACAACAACAACAAGAACAACTAGAACAACAACAACAAGATCAACAAGAACAACAAGAACAACAAGAACAACTAGAACAACAAGGACAACAAGACAACATGAACAGCAAAAACAACAAGAACAACAATAACAACAAGAACAACAAGATCAACAAGCACAACAAGAACAACAAGGACAACAACAACAAGAACAACAAGGACAAGGACAACAACAACAACAACAACAAGAACAACAACAACATCAACAACAAGAACATCAACAACCAGAACAACAAGAACAACAACAGCAACAAGAGCAACAAGAGCAACAAAAGCAACAAGAGCAACAAGAGCTACAAGAGCAACAAGAACAACAAGAACAACAAGAGCAACAAGAGCAACAAGAGCAACAAGAACAACAAGATCTACAAGAACAACAAGCACAACAAGAACAACAATGACAACAACAACAAGAACAACAAGGACAACAACAACAACAACAACAAGAACAACAAGAACAACATGTACAGTAAGAACAACAAGAACAACAACAACAACATGGAGAACAAGAACAACAAGAACAACAAGAACAACAAGAGCAACAAGAGCAACAAGAACAACAAGAACATCAAGAACAACAAGAACAACAAGAACAACAAGAACAACAAGAACAACCGGAACAACAAGAACGACAAGAAAAACCAGAACAACAACAACAAGAACAACTAGAACAAGAACAAGAACAACAACAAGAACACCAACAACCAGAACAACAAGAACTACAACAGCAACGAGAGCAACAAGAACAACAAGATCAACAAGAACAACAAGAACAACAAGAACAACAAGAACAACAACAACAAGAACAGCAAGAACAACAACAACATTAACAACAAGAACATCAACAACCAGAGCAACAAGAGCAACAAGAGCAACAAGTGCAACAAGAACAACAAGAACAACAAGAACAACAAGCACAACAAGAACAACAAGAGCAACAAGAGCAACAGGAGCAACAAGAACAACAAGAACAACAGGAACAACAAGGACAACAACAACAAGAACAACAAGGACAACATCATCAACAACAACAACAAGAACAACATGAACAGTAAGAACAACAAGAACAACAAGAGCAACAAGAAGAACAAGAACAACAAGAGCAACAAGAAGAACAAGAACAACAAGAACAACAAGCACAACAAGAACAACAAGAGCAACAAGAGTAACAGGAGCAACAAGATCAACAAGAACAACAGGAACAACAAGAGCAACAAGAACAACAAGAAAAACAAGACCAACAAGAACAACAAGATCAACAAGAACAACAGGAACAACAAGAGCAACAAGAACAACAAGAAAAACAAGAACAACAAGAACAACAAGAACAACAAGAACATCCAGAACAACAAGATCAACAAAAACAACAAGAACAACAAGAACAACAAGAACAGCAAGAACAACAACAAGAAGAACAACAAAAACAAGAACAACAAGATCAACAAGAGTAACAAGAGCAACAAGAACAACAAGAACAACATGAACAACAAGAACGGCAAGGACAACAACAACAACAACAAGAACATCAAGAACAGAAAGAACAACAAGGACAACAAGAACAAGAACAGCAAGAACAACAAGGACAACAAGAACAAGAACAGCAAGAACAACAACAACAAGAACTACATGAACAACAACAACAAGAACAACAAGAACCACAACGACAAGAACAACAACAACAAGAACAACAAAAACAAGAACAACAAGAACAACAACAAGAACAACAAGAGCAACAAGAACAACAAGAGCAACAAGAGCAACAAGAGCAACAAGAGCAACAAGAACAACAAGATCAACAAGGACAACTAGCACAACAAGAACAACAATGACAACAACAACAAGAACAACGAGGACAACAACAACAACAACAACAAGAACAACATGAACAGTAAGAACAACAAGAACAACAAGGAGAACAAGAACAACAAGAACAACAAGAACAACAAGAACAACAAGGACAACAACAACAATAACAACAAGAACAACAAGAACAACAAGAACAACAAGAGCAACAAGAGCAACAAGAACAACAAGAACAACCGGAACAACAAGAACAACCAGAACAACAACAACAAGAACAACTAAAACAACAACAACAAGAACAACAAGAATAACAAGAACAACAAGAACAACAAGGACAACAACAACAACAACAAGAACTACAGGAACATCATGAACAGCAAGAACAGCAAGAACAGCAAGAACAACAAGAACAACAAGAACAACAAGAACAAGAACAGCAAGAACAACAGCAACAAGAAGAACAACAAAAACAAGAACAACAACAACAACAACAAGAACAACACGAACAACAACAAGAACAACAACAACAAGAACAACAAGAACAACAACAACAACAACAACCAGAACAACAAGAACTACAACAGCAACAAGAGCAACAAGAACAAGATGAGCAACAAGAGCAACAAGAGCAACAAGAGCATCAAGGGCAACAAGAACAACAAGATCAACAAGATCAACAAGAACGACAAGCACAACAAGAACAACAAGAACAACCTGAACAACATGAACAACAAGAACAACAAGAACAACAAGGACAACAAAAACAATAACAACAAGAACAACAAGAACAACAAGAGCAACAAGAGCAACAAGAACAACAAGAACAACCGGAACAACAAGAACAACTAAAACAACAACAAGAAGAACAACAAGAATAACAAGAACAACAAGAACAACAAGGACAGCAACAACAACAACAAGAACTACAGGAACATCATGAACAGCAAGAACAGCAAGAACAACAAGAACAACAAGAACAACAAGAACAAGAACAGCAAGAACAACAACAACAAGAAGAACAACATAAACAAGAACAACAACAACAACAAGAACAACAAGAACAACAACAAGAACAACAACAACAAGAACAACAAGAACAACAAAAACAACAACAACAACCAGAACAAGAAGAACTACAACAGCAACAAGAGCAACAAGAACAAGATGAGCAACAACAGCAACAAGAGCAACAAGAGCATCAAGGGCAACAAGAACAACATGAACAACAAGATCAACAAGAACGACAAGCACAACAAGAACAACAAGAACAACCTGAACAACATGAACAACAAGAACAACAAGAACAACAAGAACAACAAGGACAACAACAACAATAACAACAAGAACAACGAGAACAACGAGAACAACGAGAACAACGAGAACAACGAGAACAACGAGAACAACGAGAACAAGGAGAACAACAAGAACAACAAGAACAACAAGATCAACAAAAACAAATAGAACAACAAGAACAACAAGAACAAGAAGAACAACAAGAACAACAGGAAGAACAAGAAGAACAACAAGAGCAACAAGAACAACAAGAACAACAAGAACAACAAGGACAACAAGGACAGCAAGAACAACAAGAACAACAAGAACAACAACAAGAACAACAACAACAACAACTAGAACAACAAGAACAACAAGAACAACAAGAGTAACAGGAGCAACAAGAGCAACAAGACCAACAAGAACAACAAGGACAACAACAACAATAACAACAAGAACAACGAGAACAACGAGAACAACGAGAACAACGAGAACAACGAGAACAACGAGAACAAGGAGAACAACAAGAACAACGAGAACAACAAGATCAACAAGAACAACAAGATCAACAAAAACAAATAGAACAACAAGAACAACAAGAACAAGAAGAACAACAAGAACAACAGGAAGAACAAGAAGAACAACAAGAGCAACAAGAACAACAAGAACAACAAGAACAACAAGGACAACAAGGACAGCAAGAACAACAAGAACAACAAGAACAACAACAAGAACAACAACAACAACAACTAGAACAACAAGAACAACAAGAACAACAAGAGTAACAGGAGCAACAAGAGCAACAAGACCAACAAGAACAACAAGATCAACAAGAACAACAGGAACAACAAGAGCAACAAGAACAACAAGAAAAACAAGAACAACAAGAACAACAAGAACAACAAGAACATCCAGAACAACAAGATCAACAAAAACAACAAGAACAACAAGAACAACAAGAACAGCAAGAACAACAAGAACAGCAAGAACAACAACAACAAGAACAACAAAAACAAGAACAACAACAAGAACAACCAGAACAACAAGAACAACAAAAACAAGAACAACAAGAACATCAAGAACAACAAGAACAACAAGAACAACAAGATCAACAAGAGTAACAAGAGCAACAAGAACAACAAGAACAACATGAACAACAAGAACGGCAAAGACAACAACAACAACAACAAGAACATCAAGAACAGAAAGAACAACAAGGACAACAAGAACAAGAACAGCAAGAACAACAAGGACAACAAGAACAAGAACAGCAAGAACAACAACAACAAGAACTACATGAACAACAACAACAAGAACAACAAGAACCACAACGACAAGAACAACAACAACAAGAACAACAAAAACAAGAACAACAAGAACAACAACAAGAACAACAAGAGCAACAAGAACAACAAGAGCAACAAGAGCAACAAGAGCAACAAGAGCAACAAGAACAACAAGATCAACAAGGACAATTAGCACAACAAGAACAACAATGACAACAACAACAAGAACAACGAGGACAACAACAACAACAACAAGAACAACATGAACAGTAAGAACAACAAGAACAACAAGGAGAACAAGAACAACAAGAACAACAAGAACAACAAGAACAACAAGAACAACAAGAACAACAAGAACAACAAGAACAACAAGAACAACAAGAACAACAAGAACAACAAGGACAACAACAACAATAACAACAAGAACAACAAGAACAACAAGAACAACAAGAGCAACAAGAGCAACAAGAACAACAAGAACAACCGGAACAACAAGAACAACCAGAACAACAACAACAAGAACAACTAAAACAGCAACAACAAGAACAACAAGAATAACAAGAACAACAAGAACAACAAGGACAACAACAACAACAACAAGAACTACAGGAACATCATGAACAGCAAGAACAGCAAGAACAGCAAGAACAACAAGAACAACAAGAACAGCAAGAACAACAACAACAAGAAGAACAACAAAAACAAGAACAACAACAACAACAAGAACAACAAGAACAACACGAACAACAACAAGAACAACAACAACAAGAACAACAACAACAACAACAACCAGAACAACAAGAACTACAACAGCAACAAGAACAACAAGAGCAACAAGAGCAACAAGAGCAACAAGATCAACAGGAACAACAAGAACAACAAGCGCAACAAGAACAACATGGACAACAACAACAAGAACAACAAGGACACCATCATCAACAACAACAACAAGAACAACAAGGACACCATCATCAACAACAACAACAAGAACAACATGACCAGTAAGAACAACAAGAACAACAAGAACAACAAGAACAACAAGCACAACAAGAACAACAAGGACAACAACAACAAGAACAACAAGGACAACATCATCAACAACAACAACAAGAACAACATGAACAGTAAGAACAACAAGAACAACAAGAGCAACAAGAAGAACAAGAACAACAAGAACAACAAGGACAACATCATCAACAACAACAACAAGAACAACGTGAACAGTAAGAGCAACAAGAACAACAAGAACAACGAGAAGAACAAGAACAACGAGAACAACAAGAACAACAACAACAACAAGAACAACGAGAACAACGAGAACAACGAGAACAACGAGAACAACGAGAACAACAAGCACAACAAGAACAACAATGACAACAACAACAAGAACAACAAGGACAATAACAACAACAACAACAAGAACAACAAGAACAACAAGAACAACAAAAACAACGAGAACAACGAGAACAACGAGAACAACGAGACCAACGAGAACAACGAGAACAACGAGAACAACATGAACAACAAGAACAACAAGAGCAACAAGAACAACAAGAACAACAAGAATAACAAGAACAACAAAAACAAGAACAGCAAGAACAACAACAACATTAACAACAAGAACATCAACAACCAGAGCAACAAGAGCAACAAGAGCAACAAGTGCAACAAGAACAACAAGAACAACAAGCATAACAAGAACAACAAGAACAACAAGAGCAACAAGAGCAACAAGAACAACAAGAACAACAGGAACAACAACAACAACAACAACAACAAGAACAACAACAACAACAACAACAACAAGAACAACAAGAACAACAAGAACAACGAGAACAACGAGAACAACGAGAACAACGAGAACAACGAGAACAACGAGAACAACGAGGACAACGAGAACAACGAGAACAACGAGAACAACGAGAACAACGAGTACAACGAGAACAACGAGAACAACGAGATCAACGAGATCAACAAGATCAACAAGATCAACAAGATCAACAAGAACAACAAGAACAACAAGAACAACAAGAACAAAAAGAACAACAAGAACAACAAGAACAACAAGAACAACAAGAACAACAAGAACAACAAGAACAACAAGAACAACAAGAGCAACAAGAACAACAAGAACAACAAGCACAACAAGAACAACAAGGACAACAACAACAAGAACAACAAGGACAACATCATCAACAACAACAACAAGAACAACATGAACAGTAAGAACAACAAGAACAACAAGAACAACAAGAAGAACAAGAACAACAAGAACAACAAGAACAACAAGAAGAACAAGTAGAACAAGAACAACAAGAACAACAAGAACAACAAGAACAACAAGGACAACAACAACAATAACAACAACAAGAACAACAAGAACAGCAAGAGCAACAACAACAACAACAAGAACAACAAGAACAACAAGAACATCAACAACCAGAACAACAAGAACAACAACAGCAACAAGAGCAACAAGAGCAACAAGAGCAACAATAACAACAAGAATAACAAGAACAACAAGAACAACAAGATCAACAAGAGCAACAAGACCAACAAGAACAACAAGAACAACAAGAACAACAAGAACAACAAGAACAACAAGAACAACAAGAACGGCAAGGACAACAACAACAACAACAACAACAACAACAACAAAAACAACAAGAACAGAAAGAACAACAAGGACAACAAGAACAAGAACAGCAAGAGCAACAACAACTAGAACCACATGAACAACAACAACAAGAACAACAAGAACAACAAGAACAACAAGAACAACATGAACAACATGAACAACAAGAACAACAAAAACAACAAGAACAGCAAGAACAACAACAAGAACAACAAGAACAACAAGAACAACAAGAACAACAAGAACCACAAGAACAACAAGAACAACAAGAAAAACAAGAAAAACAAGAACAACAAGCCCAACAAGAGCAAAAAGAGCAACAAGAGCAACAAGAGCAACAAGAGCAACAAAAGCAATAAGAGCAACAAGAACAACAAGAACAACAAGAACAACAAGAACAACAAGAACAACTAGAACAACAAGAACAACAAGAACAACTAGAACAACAAGAACAACAAGAACAACAAGGACAACAACAACAATAACAACAACAACAACAACAAAAATAAGAACAACAACAACAACAAGAACAACAAGAACAACCAGAACAACAAGAACAACAAGAACAACAAGGACAACAAGAACAACAAGAACAACAAGAACAACAAGAGCAACAAGAGCAACAAGATCAACAGGAACAACAAGAACAACAAGCGCAACAAGAACAACATGGACAACAACAACAAGAACAACAAGGACAACATCATCAACAACAACAACAAGAACAACAAGGACACCATCATCAACAACAACAACAAGAACAACATGACCAGTAAGAACAACAAGAACAACAAGAACAACAAGAACAACAAGCACAACAAGAACAACAAGGACAACAACAACAAGAACAACAAGGACAACATCATCAACAACAACAACAAGAACAACATGAACAGTAAGAACAACAAGAACAACAAGAGCAACAAGAAGAACAAGAACAACAAGAACAACAAGGACAACATCATCAACAACAACAACAAGAACAACGTGAACAGTAAGAGCAACAAGAACAACAAGAACAACGAGAAGAACAAGAACAACGAGAACAACAAGAACAACAACAACAACAAGAACAACGAGAACAACGAGAACAACGAGAACAACGAGAACAACGAGAACAACAAGCACAACAAGAACAACAATGACAACAACAACAAGAACAACAAGGACAATAACAACAACAACAACAAGAACAACAAGAACAACAAGAACAACAAAAACAACGAGAACAACGAGAACAACGAGAACAACGAGACCAACGAGACCAACGAGAACAACGAGAACAACGAGAACAACATGAACAACAAGAACAACAAGAGCAACAAGAACAACAAGAACAACAAGAATAACAAGAACAACAAAAACAAGAACAGCAAGAACAACAACAACATTAACAACAAGAACATCAACAACCAGAGCAACAAGAGCAACAAGAGCAACAAGTGCAACAAGAACAACAAGAACAACAAGCATAACAAGAACAACAAGAACAACAAGAGCAACAAGAGCAACAAGAACAACAAGAACAACAGGAACAACAACAACAACAACAACAACAACAAGAACAACAACAACAACAACAACAACAAGAACAACAAGAACAACAAGAACAACGAGAACAACGAGAACAACGAGAACAACGAGAACAACGAGAACAACGAGAACAACGAGGACAACGAGAACAACGAGAACAACGAGAACAACGAGAACAACGAGTACAACGAGAACAACGAGAACAACGAGATCAACGAGATCAACAAGATCAACAAGATCAACAAGATCAACAAGAACAACAAGAACAACAAGAACAAAAAGAACAACAAGAACAACAAGAACAACATGAACAACAAGAACAACAAGAACAACAAGAACAACAAGAACAACAAGAGCAACAAGAACAACAAGAACAACAAGCACAACAAGAACAACAAGGACAACAACAACAAGAACAACAAGGACAACATCATCAACAGCAACAACAAGAACAACATGAACAGTAAGAACAACAAGAACAACAAGAACAACAAGAAGAACAAGAACAACAAGAACAACAAGAACAACAAGAAGAACAAGAAGAACAAGAACAACAAGAACAACAAGAACAACAAGAACAACAAGGACAACAACAACAATAACAACAACAAGAACAACAAGAACAGCAAGAGCAACAACAACAACAACAAGAACAACAAGAACAATAAGAACATCAACAACCAGAACAACAAGAACAACAACAGCAACAAGAGCAACAAGAGCAACAAGAGCAACAATAACAACAAGAATAACAAGAACAACAAGAACAACAAGATCAACAAGAGCAACAAGACCAACAAGAACAACAAGAACAACAAGAACAACAAGAACAACAAGAACAACAAGAACAACAAGAACGGCAAGGACAACAACAACAACAACAACAACAACAAAAACAACAAGAACAGAAAGAACAACAAGGACAACAAGAACAAGAACAGCAAGAGCAACAACAACTAGAACCACATGAACAACAACAACAAGAACAACAAGAACAACAACAACAACAGGAACAGCAAGAACCACAACGACAAGAACAACAACAACAAGAACAACAAAAACAAGAACTACAAGAACAACAACAAGAACAACAAGAGCAACAAGAACAACAAGAGCAACAAGAACAACAAGAGCTACGAGAACAACAAGAGCAACAAGAGCAACAAGAACAACAAGAACAACAAGAACAACAAGAACAACAAGAACAACAAGAACAACAAGAACAACAAGAACAACAAGAACATCAAGAACAAAAAGAACAACAAGAACAACAAGGACAACAACAACAATAACAACAACAACAACAACAAAAATAAGAACAACAACAACAAGAACAACAAGAACAACAAGAACAACAAGAACAACCAGAACAACAACAACAAGAACAACTAGAACAACAACAAGAAGAACAACAAGAACAACTAGAACAACAAGGACAACAAGACAACATGAACAGCAAAAACAACAAGAACAACAAGAACAACCGGAACAACAAGAACAACAAGAACAAGAACTGCAAGAAAAACAACAACAACAACAACAAAAATAAGAACAACAACAACAACAAGAACAACAACATGAACAATCGGAACAACAAGAAGAACAAGAACAACCAGAACAACAACAACAAGAACAACTAGAACAACAACAACAAGAACAACTAGAACAACAACAACAAGAACAACAAGAACAACTAGAACAACAACAACAAGAACAACAAGAACAACTAGAACAACAAGGACAACAAGACAACATGAACAGCAAGAACAACAAGAACAACAAGAACAACAAGAACAAGAACAACAAGAACAACAAGAACAAGAACAACAAGAACAACCGGAACAACAAGAACAACAAGAACAACCAGAACAACAACAACAAGGACAACTAGAACAACAACAACAAGAACAACAAGAACAACATGAACAACAAGAACAACAAGAACAACAAGAACAACATGAACAACATGAACAACAAGAACAACAAAAACAACAAGAACAGCAAGAACAACAACAAGAACAACAAGAACAACAAGAACAACAAGAACAACAAGAACAACAAGAACAACAAGAACAACAAGAACAACAAGAACAACAAGAACAACAAGAAAAACAAGAAAAACAAGAACAACAAGCCCAAGAAGAGCAAAAAGAGCAACAAGAGCAACAAGAGCAACAAGAGCAACAAAAGCAATAAGAGCAACAAGAACAACAAGAACAACAAGAACAACAAGAACAACAAGAACAACAAGAACAACTAGAACAACAAGAACAACAAGAACAACTAGAACAACAAGAACAACAAGAACAACAAGGACAACAACAACAATAACAACAACAACAACAACAAAAATAAGAACAACAACAACAACAAGAACAACAAGAACAACCAGAACAACAAGAACAACAAGAACAACAAGGACAACAAGAACAACAAGAACAACAAGAACAACAAGAACAACAAGAACAACAAGAACAACATGAACAACAAGAACAACCAGAACAACAACAACAAGGACAACTAGAACAACAACAAGAAGAACAACTAGAACAACAACAAGAAGAACAACAAGAACAACAAGAACAACAAGAACAACAAGAACAACAAGAACAACAAGAACAACAAGAACAACAAGAACAACAAGAACAACAAGAACAACAAGAACAACGAGAACAACGAGAACAACGAGAACAACGAGAACAACGAGAACAACGAGAACAACGAGAACAACGAGAACAACGAGAACAACGAGAACAACGAGAACAACGAGAACAACGAGAAACAACGAGGACAACGAGAAACAACGAGGACAACGAGATCAAAGAGAACAACAAGAATAACAAGAACAACCAGAACAGCAAGAAGAACAACAAGAACAACAAGAACAACAAGAACAACAAGAACAACAAGATCAACAAAAACAACAAGAACAACAAGAAGAACAACAAGAACAACAAGAAGATCAACAAGAACAACAAGAACAACAAGAAGAACAAGAAGAACAACAACTACAAGAACAACAAGAACAACAAGAACAACCAGAATAACGAGAACAACGAGAACAACGAGAACAACGAGAACAACGAGAGCAACGAGAACAACGAGAACAACGAGAACAACGAGAACAACGAGAACAACAAGAACAACGAGAACAACAAGAACAACCAGAACAACAACAACAAGAACATCTAGAACAATAACAAGAACAACAACAACAACAACAACAACAACAAAAACAACAAGAACAACAAGAGCAGCAAGAAGAACAAGAACAACAAGAACAACAAGAACAACAAGAGCAACAAGAACAACAAGAACAACAAGACCAACCGGAACAACAAGAACAACAAGAACAACCAGAACAACAACAACAAGAACAACTAGAACAACAACAAGAACAACAACAACAACAAGAACAACAAAAACAACAAGAACAACAAGAGCAACAAGAGCAACAAGAACAAGAACAACAAGAACAACCGGAACAACAAGAACAACAAGAACAACCAGAAGAACAACAACAAGAACAACTAGAACAACAACAAGAAGAACAACAAGAACAACATGAACAACAAGAACAACAAGAACAACAAGAACAACAAGAACAACAAGAACAACAAGAACAACAAGAACAACAAGAACAACAAGAACAACAAGAACAACAAGAACAACAAGAACAACAAGAACAACAAGAACAACCAGAACAACAAGAACAACCAGAACAACAACAACAAGAACAACTAGAACAATAACAAGAACAACAACAACAACAACAACAAAAACAACAAGAACAACAAGAGCAGCAAGAAGAACAAGAACAACAACAACAACAACAACAACAACAACAACAAGAACAACAAGAACAACAAGACCAACCGGAACAACAAGACCAACATGAACAACCAGAACAACAACAACAAGAACAACTAGAACAACAACAAGAACAACAACAACAACAAGAACTACAAAAACAACAAGAACAACAAGAGCAACAAGAACAACAAGAACAACAAGAACAACAAGAACTACAAGAACAACAAGAACAACAAGAACAACAAGAAGAACAACAAGAACAACAAGAACAACAAGAAGAACAACAAGAACAACAACAAGAACAACAACAACAACAACAACAACAACAAGAACAACAAGAACAACAAGAACAACCAGAACAACGAGAACAACGAGAACAACGAGAACAACGAGAACAACG
>NW_027476094.1:1017500-1020000 GCF_051020955.1 Megalopta genalis
TAACAAGAACAACAACAACAACAACAACAAGAACAACAAGAACAACAAGAGCAGCAAGAAGAACAAGAACAACAAGAACAACAAGAACAACAAGAACAACAAGAGCAACAAGAACAACAAGAACAACAAGACCAACCGGAACAACAAGAACAACAAGAACAACCAGAACAACAACAACAAGAACAACTAGAACAACAACAAGAACAACAACAACAACAAGAACAACAAAAACAACAAGAACAACAAGAGCAACAAGAGCAACAAGAACAACAAGAACAACAAGAACAACAAGAACAACCGGAACAACAACAACAAGAACAACATGAACAGTAAGAACAACAAGAACAACTAGAACAACAAGAACAACAAGAACAACAAGAGCAACAAGAACAACAAGAACAACAAGAACAACAAGAACAACAAGAACAACAAGAACAACAAGAACAACAAGAACAACAAGAACAACAAGAGCAACAAGAACAACAAGAACAACAAGAACAACCGGAACAACAAGAACGACAAGAAAAACCAGAACAACAACAACAAGAACAACTAGAACAAGAACAAGAAGAACAACAAGAACAACTAGAACAACAAGAACAACAAGAACGACAAGAAAAACCAGAACAACAACAACAAGAACAACTAGAACAAGAACAACAAGAACAACAAGAACAACAAGAACAACAAGAACAACAAGAACAACAAGAACAACAAGAACAACAAGAACAACAAGAACAACCAGAACAACAAGAACAACAAGAACAAGAAGAACAACGAGAACAACGAGAACAACGAGAACAACGAGAACAACGAGAACAACGAGAACAACGAGAACAACGAGAACAACGAGAACAACGAGGACAACGAGAACAACGAGAACAACGAGAACAACAAGAACAACCAGAACAACAACAACAAGAACAACTAGAACAATAACAAGAACAACAACAACAACAACAACAAAAACAACAAGAACAACAAGAGCAGCAAGAAGAACAAGAACAACAAGAACAACAACAACAACAACAACAAGAACAACAAGACCAACCGGAACAACAAGACCAACAAGAACAACCAGAACAACAACAACAAGAACAACTAGAACAACAACAAGAACAACAACAACAACAAGAACTACAAAAACAACAAGAACAACAAGAGCAACAAGAACAACAAGAACAACAAGAACAACAAGAACTACAAGAACAACAAGAACAACAAGAACAACAAGAAGAACAACAAGAACAACAAGAAGAACAACAAGAACAACAAGAACAAGAACAACGAGAACAACAGCAACAACAACAAGAACAACAACAACAACAAGAACAACAAGAACAACAAGATCAACCAGAACAACGAGAACAACGAGAACAACGAGAACAACGAGAACAACGAGAACAACGAGAACAACGAGAGCAACGAGAACAACGAGAACAACGAGAACAACGAGAACAACGAGAACAACGAGAACAACGAGAACAACGAGAACAACGAGAACAACGAGAACAACGAGATCAACGAGATCAACGAGAACAACGAGAACAACGAGAACAACGAGAACAACAAGAACAACGAGAACATCAAGAACAACAAGAACAACAAGAACAAGAACAGCAAGAACAACATGAACAACAACAACAAGAACAACAGGAACAACAACAACAAGAGCAACGATAACAACAACAACAACAACAACAACAACAACAAGAACAACAAGAACAACAAGAACAAACAGAACAACGAGAACAACGAGAACAACGAGAACAACGAGAACAACGAGAACAACGAGAACAACGAGAGCAACGAGAACAACGAGAACAACGAGAACAACGAGAACAACGAGAACAACGAGAACAACGAGAACAACGAGAACAACGAGAACAACGAGATCAACGAGATCAACGAGAACAACGAGAACAACGAGAACAACGAGAACAACAAGAACAACGAGAACAACAAGAACAACAAGAACAACAAGAACAACAACAAGAACAACAAGAACAACAAGAACAACAACAAGAACAACAAGAACAACAAGAACAACAACAAGAACAACAAGAACAGAAAGAACAACAAGGAAAACAAGAACAAGAACAGCAAGAACAACAACAACAAGAACAACAAGAACAACAAGAACAACAAGAACAACAAGAACAACAAGAACAACAAGAACAACAAGAACAACAATAACAACAAGAACAACAAGAACAACAAGAAGAACAACAAGAAGAACAAGAAGAACAACAAGAAGAACAAGAAGAACAAGAACAACAAGAACAACAAGAACAACAAGAACAACAAGAACAACAAGAACAACAAGAACAACAAGAACAACAAGAAGAACAACAAGAACAACAAGAACAACAAGAAGAACAACAAGAACAACAAGAACAACAAGAAGAACAAGAAGAACAACAACAACAAGAACAACAAGAACAACAAGAACAACCAGAACAACGAGAACAACGAGAACAACGAGAACAACGAGAACAAC
>NW_027476094.1:1057500-1077500 GCF_051020955.1 Megalopta genalis
GAACAACAACATGAACAATCGGAACAACAAGAAGAACAAGAACAACCAGAACAACAACAACAAGAACAACTAGAACAACAACAACAAGAACAACTAGAACAACAACAAAAAGAACAACAAGAACAACAAGAACAACAAGAACAACCAGAACAACGAGAACAACGAGAACAACGAGAACAACGAGAACAACGAGAACAACGAGAACAACGAGAACAACGAGAACAACGAGAACAACGAGAACAACGAGAAACAACGAGGACAACGAGATCAAAGAGAACAACAAGAATAACAAGAACAACCAGAACAGCAAGAAGAACAACAAGAACAACAAGAACAACAAGAACAACAAGTACAACAAGAACAACAAGAACAACAAGAACAACAAGAACAACAAGAACAACAAGAACAACAAGAACAACAAGAACAACAAGAACAACAAGATCAACAAAAACAACAAGAACAACAAGAACAACAAGAACAACAAGAACAACAATAACAGCAAGAACAACAAGAACAACAAGAAGAACAAGAAGAACAACAAGAACAACAAGAAGAACAACAAGAACAACAAGAACAACAAGAAGAACAAGAAGAACAAGAACAACAAGAACAACAAGAAAAACAAGAACAACAAGAACAACAAGAACAACAAGAAGAACAACAAGAACAACAAGAAGAACAACAACAACAAGAACAACAAGAACAACAAGAAGAACAAGAAGAACAACAACAACAAGAACAACAAGAACAACAAGAACAACCAGAACAACGAGAACAACGAGAACAACGAGAACAACGAGAACAACGAGAATAACGAGAGCAACGAGAACAACGAGAACAACGAGAACAACGAGAACAACGAGAACAACGAGAACAACAAGAACAACGAGAACAACAAGAATAACAAGAACAACCAGAACAGCAAGAAGAACAACAAGAACAACAAGAACAACAAGAACAACAAGAACAACAAGAACAACAAGAACAACAAGAACAACAAGAACAACAAGAACAACAAGAACAACAAGAACAACAAGAACAACAAGAACAACAAGAACAACAAGATCAACAAAAACAACAAGAACAACAACAACAACAAGAACAACAAGAACAACAATAACAGCAAGAACAACAAGAACAACAAGAAGAACAAGAAGAACAACAAGAACAACAAGAAGAACAACAAGAACAACAAGAACAACAAGAAGAACAAGAAGAACAAGAACAACAAGAACAACAAGAAAAACAAGAACAACAAGAACAACAAGAACAACAAGAAGAACAACAAGAACAACAAGAAGAACAACAACAACAAGAACAACAAGAACAACAAGAAGAACAAGAAGAACAACAACAACAAGAACAACAAGAACAACAAGAACAACCAGAACAACGAGAACAACGAGAACAACGAGAACAACGAGAACAACGAGAACAACGAGAGCAACGAGAACAACGAGAACAACGAGAACAACGAGAACAACGAGAACAACGAGAACAACAAGAACAACGAGAACAACAAGAACAACAAGAACAACAAGAACAACAACAAGAACAACAAGAACAACAAGAACAACAACAAGAACAACAAGAACAGAAAGATCAACAAGGACAACAAGAACAAGAACAGCAAGAACAACAACAACAAGAACAACAAGAACAACAAGAACAACAACAAGAACAACAAGAACAACAAGAACAACAACAAGAACAACAAGAACAGAAAGATCAACAAGGACAACAAGAACAAGAACAGCAAGAACAACAACAACAAGAACAACAAGAACAACAAGAACAACAACAACAAGAACAACAACAACAAGAACAGCAAGAACAACAACAACATTAACAACAAGAACATCAACAACCAGAGCAACAAGAGCAACAAGAGCAACAAGAGCAACAAGAACAACAAGAACAACAAGCACAACAAGAACAACAAGAACAACAAGAACAACAAGAACAACAAGAACAACAAGAACAACAAGAACAACTAGAACAACAAGGACAACAAGACAACATGAACAGCAAGAACAACAAGAACAAGAACAACAAGAACAACCGGAACAACAAGAACAACAAGAACAACAAGAACAACAAGAACAACAACTAGAACAACAACAGCAACAACAATTAGAACAACAACAACAACAACAACAACAAGAACAACAAGAACAACAACAACAACAAGAACAACAAGAACAACAACAACAACAAGAACAACAAGAACAACAAGAACAACAAGAACAACAAGAACAACAAGAAAAACAAGAACAACAAGAACAACAAGAAAAACAAGAACAACAAGCCCAACAAGAGCAAAAAGAGCAACAAGAGCAACAAGAGCAACAAGAGCAACAAGAGCAACAAGATCAACAAGAGCAACAAAAGCAATAAGAGCAACAAGAACAACAACAACAACAATAACAACAAGAACAACAAGAACAACAAGAACAACCGGAACAACAAGAACAACAAGAACAACCAGAACAACAACAACAAGGACAACTAGAACAACAACAAGAAGAACAACAAGAACAACATGAACAACAAGAACAACAAGAACAACATGAACAACAAGAACAACAAAAACAACAAGATCAGCAAGAACAACAACAACAACAACAACAAGAACAACAAGAACAACAAGAACAACAAGAACAACAAGAACAACAAGAACAACAAGAACATCAAGAACAACAAGAACAACAAGAACAACAAGAACAACCAGAACGACGAGAACAACGAGAACAACGAGAACAACGAGAACAACGAGAACAACGAGAACAACGAGAACAACGAGATCAACGAGATCAACGAGAACAACGAGAACAACGAGAACAACGAGAACAACGAGAACAACAAGAACAACAAGAACAACAAGAACAACAAGAACAACAAGAACAAGAACAGCAAGAACAACATGAACAACAACAACAAGAACAACAGGAACAACAACAACAAGAGCAACGAGAACAACAACAACAACAACAACAACAACAACAACAAGAACAACAAGAACAACAAGAACAACCAGAACAACGAGAACAACGAGAACAACGAGAACAACGAGAACAACGAGAACAACGAGAGCAAGTTGAACAACGAGAACAACGAGAACAACGAGAACAACGAGAACAACGAGATCAACGAGATCAACGAGAACAACGAGGACAACGAGAACAACGAGAACAACAAGAACAACGAGAACAACAAGAACAACAAGAACAACAACAAGAACAACAAGAACAACAAGAACAACAAGAACAACAACAAGAACAACAAGAACAGAAAGAACAACAAGGAAAACAAGAACAAGAACAGCAAGAACAACAACAACAAGAACAACAATAACAACAAGAACAACAAGAACAACAAGAGCAACAAGAGCAACAAGAGCAACAAGAACAACAAGAACAAGAACAAGAACAACAAGAACAGAAAGAACAACAAGGACAACAAGAACAAGAACAGCAAGAACAACAACAAGAAGAACAACAAGAACAACAAGAGCAACAAGAGCAACAAGAGCAACAAGAACAACAAGAACAACAAGAACAACAAGATCAACAAGCACAACAAGAACAACAAGGACAAGGACAACAACAACAACAACAACATGAACAACAAGAACATCAACAACCAGAACAACAAGAACAACAACAGCAACAAGAGCAACAAGAGCAACAAGAGCAACAAGAGCAACAATAGCAACAAGAACAACAAGAACAACAAGAGCAACAAGAACAACAAGAACAACAAGAACAACAAGAACAACAAGAACAACAAGAACAACAAGAACAACAAGAACAACAAGAACAACAAGAACAACAAGAACAACCAGAACAACGAGAACAACGAGAACAACGAGAACAACGAGAACAAGGAGAACAACGAGAACAACGAGAAATAACGAGGACAACGAGATCAAAGAGAACAACAAGAATAACAAGAACAACCAGAACAGCAAGAACAACAAGAACAACGAGAACAACGAGAACAACGAGAACAACGAGAACAACAAGAACAACGAGAACAACAAGAATAACAAGAACAACAAGAACAACAAGAACAACTAGAACAACAAGATCAACAAGATCAACAAGATCAACAAGAACAACAAGAACAACAAGAACAACAAGAACAACAAGAACAACAACTAGAACAACAACAACAACAACAATTAGAACAACAAAAACAACAACAAGAACAACAAGAACAACAACAACAACAAGAACAACAAGAACAACGAGAACAACAAGAACAACAAGAGCAACAAGAACAACAAAAACAACGAGAACAACGAGAACAACGAGAACAACGAGAACAACAAGAATAACAAGAACAACAAGAACAACAAGATCAACTAGAACAACAAGATCAACAAGATCAACAAGATCAACAAGAACAACAAGAACAACAAGAACAACAAGAACAACAAGAACAACAACTAGAACAACAACAACAACAACAATTAGAACAACAACAACAACAAGAACAACAAGAACAACAAGAACAACAAGAACAACAACAACAACAAGAACAACAAGAACAACAACAACAACAAGAACAACAAGAACAACAAGAACAACGAGAACAACAAGAAAAACAAGAACAACAAGAACAACAAGAAAAACAAGAACAACAAGCCCAACAAGAGCAAAAAGAGCAACAAGAGCAACAAGAGCAACAAGAGCAACAAGAGCAACAAGATCAACAAGAGCAACAAAAGCAATAAGAGCAACAAGAACAACAACAACAACAATAACAACAAGAACAACAAGAACAACAACAACAACAAGAACAACCGGAACAACAAGAACAACAAGAACAACCAGAACAACAACAACAAGGACAACTAGAACAACAACAAGAAGAACAACAAGAACAACATGAACAACAAGAACAACAAGAACAACATGAACAACAAGAACAACAAAAACAACAAGATCAGCAAGAACAACAACAACAACAACAACAAGAACAACAAGAACAACAAGAACAACAAGAACAACAAGAACAACAAGAACAACAAGAACAACCAGAACAACGAGAACAACGAGAACAACGAGAACAACGAGAACAACGAGATCAACGAGATCAACGAGAACAACGAGGACAACGAGAACAACGAGAACAACAAGAACAACGAGAACAACAAGAACAACAAGAACAACAACAAGAACAACAAGAACAACAAGAACAACAACAAGAACAACAAGAACAGAAAGAACAACAAGGAAAACAAGAACAAGAACAGCAAGAACAACAACAACAAGAACAACAATAACAACAAGAACAACAAGAACAACAAGAGCAACAAGAGCAACAAGAGCAACAAGAACAACAAGAACAAGAACAAGAACAACAAGAACAGAAAGAACAACAAGGACAACAAGAACAAGAACAGCAAGAACAACAACAAGAAGAACAACAAGAACAACAAGAGCAACAAGAGCAACAAGAGCAACAAGAACAACAAGAACAACAAGAACAACAAGATCAACAAGCACAACAAGAACAACAAGGACAAGGACAACAACAACAACAACAACATGAACAACAAGAACATCAACAACCAGAACAACAAGAACAACAACAGCAACAAGAGCAACAAGAGCAACAAGAGCAACAAGAGCAACAATAGCAACAAGAACAACAAGAACAACAAGAGCAACAAGAACAACAAGAACAACAAGAACAACAAGAACAACAAGAACAACAAGAACAACAAGAACAACAAGAACAACAAGAACAACAAGAACAACAAGAACAACCAGAACAACAAGAACAACAAGAACAACAAGAACAACAAGAACAACAAGAAGAACAAGTACAACAAGAACAACAAGAATAACAAGAACAACAAGAACAACAAGAACAACAAGAACAACAAGAACAACAAGAACAACAAGAACAACAAGAACAACAAGAACAACAAAAACAACGAAAACAACAAGAACAACAAGAACAACAAGGACAACAACAACAATAACAACAACAATAGCAACAAGAACAGCAAGAGCAACAACAACAACAACAACAAGAACAACAACAACAACAACAACAAGAACAACAAGAACAACAAGAAAAACAAGAACAACAAGACCAACAAGAGCAAAAACAGCAACAAGAGCAACAAGAGCAACAAGAGCAACAAGAGCAACAAGAGCACCAAGAACAACAAGAACAACAAGAACAACAAGAACAACAAGAACAACAAGAACAACAAGAACAACTAGAACAACAAGAACAACAAGAACAACAAGAACAGCAAGAACAAGAAGAACAACAAGAACAACAAGAGCAACAAGAACAACAAGAACAACAAGAACAACCGGAACAACAAGAACAACAAGAACAACCAGAACAAAAACAACAAGAACAACAAGAACAACAAGAACAACAACAAGAACAACAAGAAGAACAACAAGAAGAACAAGAAGAACAACAAGAACAACAAAAACAACAAGAACAACAAGAACAACAAGAACAACAAGAACAACAAGGACAACAACAACAACAACAACAACAAGGACAACAACAACAACAACAACAAGGACAACAACAACAACAACAACAACAAGATCAACAAGATCAACATGAACAGTAAGAACAACAAGAACAACAAGAACGACAAGAACGACAAGAACAACAAGAACGACAAGAACAACAAGAACAACAACGAGAAAAACAAGAACAACAACGAGAACAACAAGTACAACAAGAGCAACCAGAGCAACCAGTGCAACCAGAGCAACCAGAGCAACAAGAACAACAAGAACAACATGAACAACCAGAACAACACGAACAACAAGAACAACAAGAACAACAAGAAAAACAAGAAGGACAAGCCCCACAAGCCCAACAAGAGCAACAAGAGCAACAAGAGCAACAAATGCAACAAGAGCAACAAGAGCCACACGAACAACAAGAGCAAAAAGAGCAACCAGAGCAACAAGAACAACAAGAACAACAAGAACATCAAGAACAACAAGAACAACAAGAACAACTAGAGCAACAAGAACAACAAGACAACATGAACAGCAAGAACAACAAGAACAACAAGAACAACAAGAACAACAAGAACAACAAGAACAACAAGAAGAACAAGTACAACAAGAACAACAAGAATAACAAGAACAACAAGAACAACAAGAACAACAAGAACAACAAGAACAACAAGAACAACAAAAACAACGAAAACAACAAGAACAACAAGAACAACAAGGACAACAACAACAATAACAACAACAATAACAACAATAACAGCAAGAGCAACAACAACAACAACAACAAGAACAACAACAAAAAGAACAACAACAACAACAACAACAACAAGAACAACAAGAACAACAAGAACAACAAGATCAACAAGATCAACAAGAACAACAAGAACAACAAGAACAACAAGAACAACAACAACAACAAGAACAACAAGAACAACAAGAACAACAAGAACAACCAGAACGAACATGAACAACAAGAACAACAAGAAAAACAAGAAGGACAAGCCCCACAAGCCCAACAAGAGCAACAAGAGCAACAAATGCAACAAGAGCAACAAGAGCCACACGAACAACAAGAGCAAAAAGAGCAACAAGAGCAACAAGAACAACAAGAACAACAAGAACAACAAGAACAACAAGAACAACAAGAACAACAAGAACAACAAGAACAACAAGAACAACAAGAACAACAAGAACAACAAGAACAACAAGAACAACAAGAACAACAAGTAGAACAACAAGAAGAACAACAAGAACAACAAGAACAACAACAACAACAACTAGAACAACAAGAACAACAAGAACAACAAGAACAACAAGAGCAACAAGAACAACAAGAACAACAAGAACAACAAGAACAACAGGAACAACAAGAACAACAAGAACAACAAGAACAACAAGAAGAACAACAAGAACAACAAGAACAACAAGATCAACAAGAACGGCAAGGACATCAACATCAACAACAACAACAACAACAAGAACGGAAAGAACAACAAGGACAACAAGAACAAGAACAACAAGAACAACAACAACAACAGGAACAACAAGAACCACAACGACAAGAACGACAACAACAAGAACAACTAAACCAAGAACATCAACAAGAACAACGAGAACAACGTGAACAACGAGAACAACGAGAACAACGAGAACAGCGAGAACAACGAGAACAACGAGAACAACGAGAACAACGAGATCAACGAGAACAACGAGAACAACGAGATCAACGAGAACAACCAGAACAACAAGAGCAACAAGAGCAACAAGAACAACAAGATCAACAAGAACAACAAGCACAACAAGAACAACAATGACAAGAACAACAAGCACAACAAGAACAACAATGACAACAACAACAACTACAACAAGAACAGCAAGAACAACAAGAACAACAAGAACAACAAGAACAACAAGAACAACAAGAACAACAAGAACAACAAGAACAACAAGAACAACAAGAACAACAAGAACAACAAGAACAACAAGAACAACAAGAACAACAAGAACAACAAGAACAACGAGAACAACGTGAACAACGAGAACAACGAGAACAACGAGAACAGCGAGAACAACGAGAACAACGAGAACAACGAGAACAACGAGAACAACGAGAACAACGAGATCAACGAGAACAACGAGAACAACGAGATCAACGAGAACAACCAGAACAACGAGAACAACAAGAACAACAACAAGAACAACAAGAACAACAAGAACAACAGGAACAACAAGAACAACAAGAACAACAAGAACAACAAGAACAACAAGAACAACAAGAACAACAAGAACAACAAGAACAACAAGAACAACAAGAACAACAAGAACAACAAGAACAACAAGAGCAACAGCAACAACAACAAGAACAACACGAACAACAAGAACATCAACAACCAGAACAACAAGAACAACAACAGCAACAAGAGCAACAAGAGCAACAAGAGCAACAAGAACAACAAGAACAACAAGAACAACAAGAACAACAAGAACGGCAAGGACAACAACAACAACAACAACAAGAACAGAAAGAACAACAAAGACAACAAGAACAAGAACAGCAAGAGCAACAACAACAAGGACTACATGAACAACAACAACAAGAACAACAAGAACAACAACAACAACAGGAACAACAAGAACCACAACGACAAGAACAACAACAACAAGAACAACAAAAACAAGAACAACAAGAACAACAACAAGAACAACAAGAGCAACAAGAACAACAAGAGCCACAAGAACATCAAGAGCAACAAGAGCAACAAGAACAACAAGAGCAACAAGAGCAACAAGACCAACAAGAACAACAAGAATAACAAGAACAACAAGAACAACAAGGACAACAACAACAACAACAAGAACAACAAGAACAACATGACCAGCAAGAACAACAAGAACAACAAGAACAAGAACAGCAAGAAAAACAACAACAACAACAAAAATAAGAACAACAACAACAACAAGAACAAGAACATGAACAACCGGAACAACAAGAACAACAAGAACAACCAGAACAAGAACAACAACAGCAACTAGAACAACAACAAGAACAACAAGAACAACAAGAACAACAAGAACAACAAGAACAACAAGAACAACAAGAACAACAAGAACAACAAGAACAACAAGAACAACAAGAACAACAAGAACAACAAGAACAACAAGAACAACAAGAACAACAAGAACAACAAGAACAACAACAAGAACAACAAGAGCAACAAGAACAACAAGAGCCACAAGAACATCAAGAGCAACAAGAGCAACAAGAGCAACAAGAGCAACAAGAGCACCAAGAACAACAAGAACAACAAGAACAACAAGAACAACAAGAACAACTAGATCAACAAGAACAACAAGAACAACAAGAAGAACAAGAACAGCAAGAACAAGAAGAACAACGAGAACAACAAGATCAACAAGAACAACAAGACCAACAAAAACAAATAGGACAACAAGAACAACAAGAACAAGAAGAACAACAAGAACAACAAGAAGAACAAGAAGAACAACAAGAACAACAAGAACAACAAGAACAACAAGGACAACAAGAACAGCAAGAACAACAAGAACAACAAGAACAACAAGAACAACAAGAACAACAAGAACAACAAGAACAACAAGAACAACAAGAACAACAAGAACAACAAGAACAACAAGATCAACAAGAACAACAAGAACAACAAGAACAACAAGAACAACAAGAACAACAAGAACAACAAGAACAACAAGAACAACAAGAACAACAAGAACAACAAGAACAGCAAGAACAACAAGAGCAACAAGAACAACAAGAACAACAAGATCAACAAGAGCAACAAGAGCAACAAGAACAACAAGAACAACAAGAACAACAAGAACAACAAGAACGGCAAGGACAACAACAACAAGAACAACAAGAACAGCAAGAACAACAAGAGCAACAAGAACAACAAGAACAACAAGAACAACAAGAACAACAAGAACAACAAGATCAACAAGAGCAACAAGAGCAACAAGAACAACAAGAACTACAAGAACAACAAGGACAACAAGAACAAGAACAGCAAGAACAACAAGGACAACAAGAACAAGAACAGCAAGAACAACAACAAGGAGAACTACATGAACAACAACAACAAGAACAACAAGAACCACAACGACAAGAACAACAACAACAAGAACAACAAAAACAAGAACAACAAGAGCAACAACAAGAACAACAAGAGCAACAAGAACAACAAGAGCAACAAGAGCAACAAGAGCAACAAGAGCAACAAGAGCAACAAGAACAACAAGATCAACAAGAACAACAAGCACAACAAGAACAACAATGACAACAACAACAAGAACAACAAGGACAACAACAACAACAAGAACAACTTGAACAGTAAGAACAACAAGAACAACAAGGAGAACAAGAACAACAAGAACAACAAGAACAACAAGAACAACAAGAACAACAAGAACAACAAGAACAACAAGAGCAACAAGAGCAACAAGAACAACAAGAACAACAAGAAAAACAAGAACAACAAGGACAACAACAACAACAACAACAACAACAACAACAACAAGATCAACAAGATCAACATGAACAGTAAGAACAACAAGAACAACAAGAACGACAAGAACGACAAGAACAACAAGAACGACAACGACAAGAACAACAACAACAAGAACAACAAAAACAAGAACAACAAGAGCAACAACAAGAACAACAAGAGCAACAAGAACAACAAGAGCAACAAGAGCAACAAGAGCAACAAGAGCAACAAGAGCAACAAGAACAACAAGAACAACAAGAAAAACAAGAACAACAAGGACAACAACAACAACAACAACAACAACAACAACAACAACAACAAGATCAACAAGATCAACATGAACAGTAAGAACAACAAGAACAACAAGAACGACAAGAACGACAAGAACAACAAGAACGACAAGAACAACAAGAACAACAACGAGAACAACAAGAACAACAACGAGAACAACAAGTGCAACAAGAGCAACCAGAGCAACCAGAGCAACAAGAACAACAAAAACAACAAGAACAACAAGAACAACCAGAACAACAAGAACAACAAGATCAACAAGATCAACAAGAACAACAAGAACAACAAGAACAACAAGAACAACAAGAACAACAAGAACAACAAGAACAACAAGAACAACAAGAACAACAAGGACAACAAGAGCAACAAGAACAACAAGAACAACAAGAACAACAAGAACAACAAGAACAACAAGATCAACAAGAGTAACAAGAGAAACAAGAACAACAAGAACAACAAGAACAACAAGAACAACAAGAACAACAAGAACAACAAGAACAACAAGAACAACAACAACAACAACAAGAACAACAAGAATGGCAAGAACAACAAGAACAACAAGAACATCAAGAACAACAAGAACAACAAGAACAACAAGAACAGCAAGAACAACAAGAGCAACAAGAACAACAAGAACAACAAGATCAACAAGAGCAACAAGAGCAACAAGAACAACAAGAACAACAAGAACAACAAGAACAACAAGAACGGCAAGGACAACAACAACAAGAACAACAAGAACAGCAAGAACAACAAGAGCAACAAGAACAACAAGAACAACAAGAACAACAAGAACAACAAGAACAACAAGATCAACAAGAGCAACAAGAGCAACAAGAACAACAAGAACAACAAGAACAACAAGGACAACAAGAACAAGAACAGCAAGAACAACAAGGACAACAAGAACAAGAACAGCAAGAACAACAACAAGAAGAACTACATGAACAACAACAACAAGAACAACAAGAACCACAACGACAAGAACAACAACAACAAGAACAACAAAAACAAGAACAACAAGAGCAACAACAAGAACAACAAGAGCAACAAGAACAACAAGAGCAACAAGAGCAACAAGAGCAACAAGAGCAACAAGAGCAACAAGAACAACAAGATCAACAAGAACAACAAGCACAACAAGAACAACAATGACAACAACAACAAGAACAACAAGGACAACAACAACAACAAGAACAACTTGAACAGTAAGAACAACAAGAACAACAAGGAGAACAAGAACAACAAGAACAACAAGAACAACAAGAACAACAAGAACAACAAGAACAACAAGAGCAACAAGAGCAACAAGAACAACAAGAACAACAAGAAAAACAAGAACAACAAGGACAACAACAACAACAACAACAACAACAACAACAACAAGATCAACAAGATCAACATGAACAGTAAGAACAACAAGAACAACAAGAACGACAAGAACGACAAGAACAACAAGAACGACAACGACAAGAACAACAACAACAAGAACAACAAAAACAAGAACAACAAGAGCAACAACAAGAACAACAAGAGCAACAAGAACAACAAGAGCAACAAGAGCAACAAGAGCAACAAGAGCAACAAGAGCAACAAGAACAACAAGAACAACAAGAACAACAAGAACGACAAGAACAACAAGAACGACAAGAACAACAACAACAACAACGAGAACAACAAGAACAACAACGAGAACAACAAGTACAACAAGAGCAACCAGAGCAACCAGAGCAACAAGAACAACAAAAACAACAAGAACAACAAGAACAACCAGAACAACAAGAACAACAAGATCAACAAGATCAACAAGAACAACAAGAACAACAAGAACAACAAGAACAACAAGAACAACAAGAACAACAAGAACAACAAGAACAACAAGGACAACAAGAGCAACAAGAACAACAAGAACAACAAGAACAACAAGAACAACAAGAACAACAAGATCAACAAGAGTAACAAGAGAAACAAGAACAACAAGAACAACAAGAACAACAAGAACAACAAGAACAACAAGAACAACAAGAACAACAAGAACAACAAGAACAACGAGAACAACGTGAACAACGAGAACAACGAGAACAACGAGAACAGCGAGAACAACGAGAACAACGAGAACAACGAGAACAACGAGAACAACGAGAACAACGAGATCAACGAGAACAACGAGAACAACGAGATCAACGAGAAAAACCAGAACAACGAGAACAACAAGAACAACAACAAGAACAACAAGAACAACAAGAACAACAGGAACAACAAGAACAACAAGAACAACAAGAACAACAAGAACAACAAGAACAACAAGAACAACAAGAACAACAAGAACAACAAGAACAACAAGAACAACAAGAACAACAAGAACAACAAGAGCAACAGCAACAACAACAAGAACAACATGAACAACAAGAACATCAACAACCAGAACAACAAGAACAACAACAGCAACAAGAGCAACAAGAGCAACAAGAGCAACAAGAACAACAAGAACAACAAGAACAACAAGAACAACAAGAACGGCAAGGACAACAACAACAACAACAACAAGAACAGAAAGAACAACAAAGACAACAAGAACAAGAACAGCAAGAGCAACAACAACAAGGACTACATGAACAACAACAACAAGAACAACAAGAACAACAACAACAACAGGAACAACAAGAACCACAACGACAAGAACAACAACAACAAGAACAACAAAAACAAGAACAACAAGAACAACAACAAGAACAACAAGAGCAACAAGAACAACAAGAGCCACAAGAACATCAAGAGCAACAAGAGCAACAAGAACAACAAGAGCAACAAGAGCAACAAGACCAACAAGAACAACAAGAATAACAAGAACAACAAGAACAACAAGGACAACAACAACAACAACAAGAACAACAAGAACAACATGACCAGCAAGAACAACAAGAACAACAAGAACAAGAACAGCAAGAAAAACAACAACAACAACAAAAATAAGAACAACAACAACAACAAGAACAAGAACATGAACAACCGGAACAACAAGAACAACAAGAACAACCAGAACAAGAACAACAACAGCAACTAGAACAACAACAAGAACAACAAGAACAACAAGAACAACAAGAACAACAAGAACAACAAGAACAACAAGAACAACAAGAACAACAAGAACAACAAGAACAACAAGAACAACAAGAACAACAAGAACAACAAGAACAACAAGAACAACAAGAACAACAAGAACAACAAGAACAACAAGAACAACAACAAGAACAACAAGAGCAACAAGAACAACAAGAGCCACAAGAACATCAAGAGCAACAAGAGCAACAAGAGCAACAAGAGCAACAAGAGCACCAAGAACAACAAGAACAACAAGAACAACAAGAACAACAAGAACAACTAGATCAACAAGAACAACAAGAACAACAAGAAGAACAAGAACAGCAAGAACAAGAAGAACAACGAGAACAACAAGATCAACAAGAACAACAAGACCAACAAAAACAAATAGGACAACAAGAACAACAAGAACAAGAAGAACAACAAGAACAACAAGAAGAACAAGAAGAACAACAAGAACAACAAGAACAACAAGAACAACAAGGACAACAAGAACAGCAAGAACAACAAGAACAACAAGAACAACAAGAACAACAAGAACAACAAGAACAACAAGAACAACAAGAACAACAAGAACAACAAGAACAACACGAACAACAAGAACAACAAGAACAACAAGAACAACAAGAACAACAAGAACAACAAGAACAACAAGAACAACAAGAACAACAAGAACAACAAGAACAACAAGAACAACAAGAACAGCAAGAACAACAAGAGCAACAAGAACAACAAGAACAACAAGATCAACAAGAGCAACAAGAGCAACAAGAACAACAAGAACAACAAGAACAACAAGAACAACAAGAACGGCAAGGACAACAACAACAAGAACAACAAGAACAGCAAGAACAACAAGAGCAACAAGAACAACAAGAACAACAAGAACAACAAGAACAACAAGAACAACAAGATCAACAAGAGCAACAAGAGCAACAAGAACAACAAGAACAACAAGAACAACAAGGACAACAAGAACAAGAACAGCAAGAACAACAAGGACAACAAGAACAAGAACAGCAAGAACAACAACAAGAAGAACTACATGAACAACAACAACAAGAACAACAAGAACCACAACGACAAGAACAACAACAACAAGAACAACAAAAACAAGAACAACAAGAGCAACAACAAGAACAACAAGAGCAACAAGAACAACAAGAGCAACAAGAGCAACAAGAGCAACAAGAGCAACAAGAGCAACAAGAACAACAAGATCAACAAGAACAACAAGCACAACAAGAACAACAATGACAACAACAACAAGAACAACAAGGACAACAACAACAACAAGAACAACTTGAACAGTAAGAACAACAAGAACAACAAGGAGAACAAGAACAACAAGAACAACAAGAACAACAAGAACAACAAGAACAACAAGAACAACAAGAACAACAAGAGCAACAAGAGCAACAAGAACAACAAGAACAACAAGAAAAACAAGAACAGCGAGGACAACAACAACAACAACAACAACAACAACAACAACAAGATCAACAAGATCAACATGAACAGTAAGAACAACAAGAACAACAAGAACGACAAGAACGACAAGAACAACAAGAACGACAACGACAAGAACAACAACAACAAGAACAACAAAAACAAGAACAACAAGAGCAACAACAAGAACAACAAGAGCAACAAGAACAACAAGAGCAACAAGAGCAACAAGAGCAACAAGAGCAACAAGAGCAACAAGAACAACAAGAACAACAAGAAAAACAAGAACAACAAGGACAACAACAACAACAACAACAACAACAACAACAACAAGATCAACAAGATCAACATGAACAGTAAGAACAACAAGAACAACAAGAACGACAAGAACGACAAGAACAACAAGAACGACAAGAACAACAAGAACAACAACGAGAACAACAAGAACAACAACGAGAACAACAAGTACAACAAGAGCAACCAGAGCAACCAGAGCAACAAGAACAACAAAAACAACAAGAACAACAAGAACAACCAGAACAACAAGAACAACAAGATCAACAAGATCAACAAGAACAACAAGAACAACAAGAACAACAAGAACAACAAGAACAACAAGAACAACAAGAACAACAAGAACAACAAGAACAACAAGGACAACAAGAGCAACAAGAACAACAAGAACAACAAGAACAACAAGAACAACAAGAACAACAAGATCAACAAGAGTAACAAGAGAAACAAGAACAACAAGAACAACAAGAACAACAAGAACAACAAGAACAACAAGAACAACAAGAACAACAAGAACAACAACAACAACAACAAGAACAACAAGAATGGCAAGAACAACAAGAACAACAAGAACATCAAGAACAACAACAAGAACAACAACAAGAACAACAAGAACAACAACAAGAACAACAAGAGCAACAACAAGAACAACAACAACAACAACTAGAACAACAAGAACAACAAGAACACCAAGAACAACAAGAACAACAAGAACAACAAGAACAACAAGAACAACAAGAACAACAAGAACAACAAAAACAACAAGAACAACAAGAACACCAAGGACAACGAGAACAACAAGAACAACAAGAACAACAAGAACAACAAGAACAACAAGAACAACAAGAACAACAAGAACAACAAGAACAACAAGAACAGCAAGAACAACAAGAACAAGAACAGCAAGAACAACAACAGCAAGATCAACATGATCAACAACAACATGAACAACAACAACAAGAACAACAAGAACAACAAGAACGGCAAGGTCAACAACAACAACAACAAGAACAACAAGAACAGAAAGAAAAACAACAACAACAACAAGAACTACAAGAACAGAAAGAACAACAAGGACAACAAGAACAAGAACAGCAAGAACAACATCAACAAGAACTACATGACCAACAACAACAAGAACAACAAGAACAACAACAACAAGAACAACAACAACAACAAGAACAACAACAACAAGAACAACAAAAACAAGAACAACAACAACAAGAAGAAGATCAACAAGAAGAACAACAAGAACAATCAAGAACAGCAAGAGCAACAACAACAACAACAACAAGAACAACAAGAACAGCAAGAACAATAAGAACAACAAGAACAACAGGAACAGCGAGAACAACAACAACAAGAACAACAAAAACAAGAACAACAACAACAAGAACAACAAAAACAAGAACAACAACAAGAACAACAAGAACAACAACAAGAACAACCAGAACAACAAGAACAACAAAAACAAGAACAACAAGAACAACAACGACAACAAGAACAACAAGAACATCAAGAACAACAAGAACAACAACAACATGAACAACAAGAACATCAACAACCAGAACAAACAAGATCAACAACAGCAACAAGAGCAACAAGAGCAACAAGAGCAACAAGAGCAACAAGAGCAACAAGAGCAACAAGAGCAACAAGAGCAACAAGAACAACAAGAACAACAAGAACAACAAGATCAACAAGAACAACAAGAACGGCAAGGACAACAACAACAACAACAACAACAAGAACAGAAAGAACAACAAGGACAACAAGAACAAGAACAGCAAGAACAACAACAACAAGAACTACATGAACAACAACAACAAGAACAACAAGAACAACAAGAACAACAAGAACAACAAGAACAACAAGAACAACAAGAACAACAAGAACAACAAGAACAACAAGAACAACAAGAACAACAAGAACAACAAGAACAACAAGAACAACAAGAACAACAACAGCAACAAGAGCAACAAGAGCAACAAGAGCAACAAGAGCAACAAGAGCAACAAGAGCAACAAGAGCAACAAGAACAACAAGAACAACAAGATCAACAAGAGCAACAAGAGCAACAAGAACAACAAGAACAACATGAACAGCAAGAACGGCAAGGACAACAACAACAACAACAGCAACAACAAGAACAACAAGAACAGAAAGAACAACAAGGACAACAAGAACAAGAACAGCAAGAACAACAAGAACAAGAACAGCAAGAACAACAACAACAAGAACTACATGATCAACAACAACAAGAACAACAAGAACAACAACAACAACAGGAACAACAAGAACCACAACGACAAGAACAACAAAAACAAGAACAACAAAAACAAGAACAACAACCAGAACAACAACAAGAACAACAAGAGCAACAAGAACAACAAGAGCAACAAGAGCAACAAGAACAAAAAGATCAACAAGAACAACAAGCACAACAAGAACAACAAGGACAACAACAACAAGGACGACAACAACAACAACAACAACAAGAACAACATGAACAGTAAGAACAACAAGAACAACAAGAACAACAAGAAAAACAAGTACAAAAAGAACAACAAGAACAACAAGAACAACAAGAACAACAAGAACAACAAGAACAACAAGAACAACAAGAACAACAAGAACAACAAGAACAACAAGAACAACAAGAACAACAAGGACAACAAGAACAACAAGAACAACAAGAACAACAAGAACAACAAGAACAACAAGATCAACAAGAACAACAAGAACAACAAGAACAACAAGAACAACAAGAACAACAAGAGCAACAGCAACAACAACAAGAACAACATGAACAACAAGAACATCAACAACCAGAACAACAAGAACAACAACAGCAACAAGAGCAACAAGAGCAACAAGAGCAACAAGAACAACAAGAACAACAAGAACAACAAGAACGGCAAGGACAACAACAACAACAACAACAACAACAAGAACAGAAAGAACAACAAGGACAACAAGAACAAGAACAGCAAGAGCAACAACAACAAGGACTACATGAACAACAACAACAAGAACAACAAGAACAACAACAACAACAGGAACAACAAGAACCACAACGACAAGAACAACAACAACAAGAACAACAAAAACAAGAACAACAACCAGAACAACAAGAACTACAACAGCAACAAGAGCAACAAGAACAAGATGAGCAACAAGAGCAACAATAGCAACAAGAGCATCAAGGGCAACAAGAACAACAAGAACAACAAGAATAACAAGAACAACAAGAACAACAAGGACAACAACAACAACAACAACAAGAACAACAAGAACAACATGACCAGCAAGAACAACAAGAACAACAAGAACAAGAACAGCAAGAAAAACAACAACAACAAAAATAACAACAACAACAACAAAAACAAGAACATGAACAACCGGAACAACAAGAACAACAAGAACAACCAGAACAACAACAACAACAACAACTAGAACAACAACAACAAGAACAACAAGAACAACAAGAACAACAAGAACAACAAGAACAACAAGAACAACAAGAACAACAAGAACAACAAGAACAACAAGAACAACAAGAACAACTAGAACAACAAGAACAACAAGAACAACAAGAAGAACAAGAACAGCAAGAACAAGAAGAACAACAAGAACAACAAGAGCAACAAGAACAACAAGAACAACAAGAACAACCGGAACAACAAGAACAACAAGAACAACCAGAACAACTACAACAAGAACAACAAGAACAACAAGAACAACAAGGACAACAACAACAACAACAACAAGGACAACAACAACAACAACAACAACAACAAGAACAACAAGAACAACAAGAACAACAAGAACA